>NC_048574.1:73004767-73152267 GCF_013265735.2 Oncorhynchus mykiss
GGAAACAGGTACAAAATGGTCTATATCCACAGGCAAACGAGTCCTATATCGAAAAGGGCTCGCAAGCCAAAGAACACATCCCAACCGTGAAGCACAGCATCATGTTGGGGGTGCTTTGCTGCAGGAGGGTCTGGTGCACCACTAGAACACCTGGGAAGGACACTGCAGGGCAAATCAGTTTGCAATTTGAAGTGGTACATATGTGCAACAACCTACTAAATTCATAGTGACAGGATGCACAACTAAACAAGGAGCATAGACTATTTCCTTTACCGGGAATCGAACCCTGGCCGCGGCGGTGAGAGCGCCGAATCCTAACCACTAGACCACCAGGGAAGGGTACTAGAGTGCAAATCGGTTCCCAGTGTGAGCTGGTACATATGTGCGATAACCTTCCATATTCATAGTGACCGGTTGCACAAGTAAGCATGTAGCAAAAGAGTAGTTCCCTGACCGGGAATCGAACCCGGGCCGCGGCGGTGAGAGCGCCGAATCCTAACCACTAGACCACCAGGGAAGGGTACTAGAGTGAAAATCGGTTCCCAGTGTGAGCTGGTACATACAGTTGAAGTCGTAAGTTTCCATCCACTTAGGCTGGAGTCATTAAAACCTGTTTGTCAACCCCTCCACACATTTCTTGTTAACAAACTATAGTTTTGGCAGTCGGTTAGGACATCTACTTTGTGCATGACACAAGTAATTTTTCCAACAATTGTTTACAGACCGATTATTTCACTTATAATTCAGTGTATCACAAATCCAGTGGGTCAGAAGTTTACATACACTAAGTTGGCTGTGCCTTTAAACAGTTTGGAAAATTCCCGAAAATGATGTCATGGCTTTAGAAGCTTCTGATAGGCTAATTGACATCCTTTGAGTCAATTGGAGGTGTACCTGTAGATGTATTTCAAGGCCTACCTTCAAACTCAGTGCCTCTTTGCTTGACTCCATGGGAAAACCAAAGGAAATCAGCCAAGACCTCAGAAAAAAAATGTAGACCTCCACAAATCTGGTTCATCCTTGGGAGCAATTTCCAAACGCCTGAAGGTACCTCGCTCATCTGTAGAAACAATAGTACGCAAGTATAAACACCATGGGACCACGCAGGCGTCATACCGCTCAGGAAGGAGACGCGTTCTGTCTCCTAGAGATGAACGTACTTTGGGTCGAAAAGTGCAAATCCATCCCAGAACTACAGCAAAGGACCTTGTGAAGATGCTGGAGGAAACAGGTACAAAATGGTCTATATCCACAGGCAAACGAGTCCTATATCGAAAAGGGCTCGCAAGCCAAAGAACACATCCCAACCGTGAAGCACAGCATCATGTTGGGGGTGCTTTGCTGCAGGAGGGTCTGGTGCACCACTAGAACACCTGGGAAGGACACTGCAGGGCAAATCAGTTTGCAATTTGAAGTGGTACATATGTGCAACAACCTACTAAATTCATAGTGACAGGATGCACAACTAAACAAGGAGCATAGACTATTTCCTTTACCGGGAATCGAACCCTGGCCGCGGCGGTGAGAGCGCCGAATCCTAACCACTAGACCACCAGGGAAGGGTACTAGAGTGCAAATCGGTTCCCAGTGTGAGCTGGTACATATGTGCGATAACCTTCCATATTCATAGTGACCGGTTGCACAAGTAAGCATGTAGCAAAAGAGTAGTTCCCTGACCGGGAATCGAACCCGGGCCGCGGCGGTGAGAGCGCCGAATCCTAACCACTAGACCACCAGGGAAGGGTACTAGAGTGAAAATCGGTTCCCAGTGTGAGCTGGTACATACAGTTGAAGTCGTAAGTTTCCATCCACTTAGGCTGGAGTCATTAAAACCTGTTTGTCAACCCCTCCACACATTTCTTGTTAACAAACTATAGTTTTGGCAGTCGGTTAGGACATCTACTTTGTGCATGACACAAGTAATTTTTCCAACAATTGTTTACAGACCGATTATTTCACTTATAATTCAGTGTATCACAAATCCAGTGGGTCAGAAGTTTACATACACTAAGTTGGCTGTGCCTTTAAACAGTTTGGAAAATTCCCGAAAATGATGTCATGGCTTTAGAAGCTTCTGATAGGCTAATTGACATCCTTTGAGTCAATTGGAGGTGTACCTGTAGATGTATTTCAAGGCCTACCTTCAAACTCAGTGCCTCTTTGCTTGACTCCATGGGAAAACCAAAGGAAATCAGCCAAGACCTCAGAAAAAAAATGTAGACCTCCACAAATCTGGTTCATCCTTGGGAGCAATTTCCAAACGCCTGAAGGTACCTCGCTCATCTGTAGAAACAATAGTACGCAAGTATAAACACCATGGGACCACGCAGGCGTCATACCGCTCAGGAAGGAGACGCGTTCTGTCTCCTAGAGATGAACGTACTTTGGGTCGAAAAGTGCAAATCCATCCCAGAACTACAGCAAAGGACCTTGTGAAGATGCTGGAGGAAACAGGTACAAAATGGTCTATATCCACAGGCAAACGAGTCCTATATCGAAAAGGGCTCGCAAGCCAACCGTGAAGCACAGCATCATGTTGGGGGTGCTTTGCTGCAGGAGGGTCTGGTGCACCACTAGAACACCTGGGAAGGACACTGCAGGGCAAATCAGTTTGCAATTTGAAGTGGTACATATGTGCAACAACCTACTAAATTCATAGTGACAGGATGCACAACTAAACAAGGAGCATAGACTATTTCCTTTACCGGGAATCGAACCCGGGCCGCGGCGGTGAGAGCGCCGAATCCTAACCACTAGACCACCAGGGAAGGGTACTAGAGTGCAAATCGGTTCCCAGTGTGAGCTGGTACATATGTGCGATAACCTTCCATATTCATAGTGACCGGTTGCACAAGTAAACATGTAGCAAAAGAGTAGTTCCCTGACCGGGAATCGAACCCGGGCCGCGGCTTTGAGAGCACCGAATCCTAACCACTAGACCACCAGGGAAGGGTACTAGAGTGCAAATCGGTTCCCAGTGTGAGCTGGTACATATGTGCGATAACCTTCCATATTCATAGTGACAGGTTGCACAAGTAAACATGTAGCAAAAGAGTAGTTCCCTGACCGGGAATCGAACCCGGGCCGCGGCGGTGAGAGCGCCGAATCCTAACCACTAGACCACCAGGGAAGGGTACTAGAGTGAAAATCGGTTCCCAGTGTGAGCTGGTACATACAGTTGAAGTCGTAAGTTTCCATCCACTTAGGCTGGAGTCATTAAAACCTGTTTGTCAACCCCTCCACACATTTCTTGTTAACAAACTATAGTTTTGGCAGTCGGTTAGGACATCTACTTTGTGCATGACACAAGTAATTTTTCCAACAATTGTTTACAGACCGATTATTTCACTTATAATTCAGTGTATCACAAATCCAGTGGGTCAGAAGTTTACATACACTAAGTTGGCTGTGCCTTTAAACAGTTTGGAAAATTCCCGAAAATGATGTCATGGCTTTAGAAGCTTCTGATAGGCTAATTGACATCCTTTGAGTCAATTGGAGGTGTACCTGTAGATGTATTTCAAGGCCTACCTTCAAACTCAGTGCCTCTTTGCTTGACTCCATGGGAAAACCAAAGGAAATCAGCCAAGACCTCAGAAAAAAAATGTAGACCTCCACAAATCTGGTTCATCCTTGGGAGCAATTTCCAAACGCCTGAAGGTACCTCGCTCATCTGTAGAAACAATAGTACGCAAGTATAAACACCATGGGACCACGCAGGCGTCATACCGCTCAGGAAGGAGACGCGTTCTGTCTCCTAGAGATGAACGTACTTTGGGTCGAAAAGTGCAAATCCATCCCAGAACTACAGCAAAGGACCTTGTGAAGATGCTGGAGGAAACAGGTACAAAATGGTCTATATCCACAGGCAAACGAGTCCTATATCGAAAAGGGCTCGCAAGCCAAAGAACACATCCCAACCGTGAAGCACAGCATCATGTTGGGGGTGCTTTGCTGCAGGAGGGTCTGGTGCACCACTAGAACACCTGGGAAGGACACTGCAGGGCAAATCAGTTTGCAATTTGAAGTGGTACATATGTGCAACAACCTACTAAATTCATAGTGACAGGTTGCACAAGTAAACAAGGAGCATAGACTATTTCCCTGACCAGGAATCGAACCCGGGCCGCGGCGGTGAGAGCGCCGAATCCTAACCACTAGACCACCAGGGAAGGGTACTGGAGTGAAAATCGGTTCCCAGTGTGAGCTGGTACATACAGTTGAAGTCGTAAGTTTCCATCCACTTAGGCTGGAGTCATTAAAACCTGTTTGTCAACCCCTCCACACATTTCTTGTTAACAAACTATAGTTTTGGCAGTCGGTTAGGACATCTACTTTGTGCATGACACAAGTAATTTTTCCAACAATTGTTTACAGACCGATTATTTCACTTATAATTCAGTGTATCACAAATCCAGTGGGTCAGAAGTTTACATACACTAAGTTGGCTGTGCCTTTAAACAGTTTGGAAAATTCCCGAAAATGATGTCATGGCTTTAGAAGCTTCTGATAGGCTAATTGACATCCTTTGAGTCAATTGGAGGTGTACCTGTAGATGTATTTCAAGGCTTACCTTCAAACTCAGTGCCTCTTTGCTTGACTCCATGGGAAAACCAAAGGAAATCAGCCAAGACCTCAGAAAAAAAATGTAGACCTCCACAAATCTGGTTCATCCTTGGGAGCAATTTCCAAACGCCTGAAGGTACCTCGCTCATCTGTAGAAACAATAGTACGCAAGTATAAACACCATGGGACCACGCAGGCGTCATACCGCTCAGGAAGGAGACGCGTTCTGTCTCCTAGAGATGAACGTACTTTGGGTCGAAAAGTGCAAATCCATCCCAGAACTACAGCAAAGGACCTTGTGAAGATGCTGGAGGAAACAGGTACAAAATGGTCTATATCCACAGGCAAACGAGTCCTATATCGAAAAGGGCTCGCAAGCCAAAGAACACATCCCAACCGTGAAGCACAGCATCATGTTGGGGGTGCTTTGCTGCAGGAGGGTCTGGTGCACCACTAGAACACCTGGGAAGGACACTGCAGGGCAAATCAGTTTGCAATTTGAAGTGGTACATATGTGCAACAACCTACTAAATTCATAGTGACAGGATGCACAACTAAACAAGGAGCATAGACTATTTCCTTTACCGGGAATCGAACCCTGGCCGCGGCGGTGAGAGCGCCGAATCCTAACCACTAGACCACCAGGGAAGGGTACTAGAGTGCAAATCGGTTCCCAGTGTGAGCTGGTACATATGTGCGATAACCTTCCATATTCATAGTGACCGGTTGCACAAGTAAGCATGTAGCAAAAGAGTAGTTCCCTGACCGGGAATCGAACCCGGGCCGCGGCGGTGAGAGCGCCGAATCCTAACCACTAGACCACCAGGGAAGGGTACTAGAGTGAAAATCGGTTCCCAGTGTGAGCTGGTACATACAGTTGAAGTCGTAAGTTTCCATCCACTTAGGCTGGAGTCATTAAAACCTGTTTGTCAACCCCTCCACACATTTCTTGTTAACAAACTATAGTTTTGGCAGTCGGTTAGGACATCTACTTTGTGCATGACACAAGTAATTTTTCCAACAATTGTTTACAGACCGATTATTTCACTTATAATTCAGTGTATCACAAATCCAGTGGGTCAGAAGTTTACATACACTAAGTTGGCTGTGCCTTTAAACAGTTTGGAAAATTCCCGAAAATGATGTCATGGCTTTAGAAGCTTCTGATAGGCTAATTGACATCCTTTGAGTCAATTGGAGGTGTACCTGTAGATGTATTTCAAGGCCTACCTTCAAACTCAGTGCCTCTTTGCTTGACTCCATGGGAAAACCAAAGGAAATCAGCCAAGACCTCAGAAAAAAAATGTAGACCTCCACAAATCTGGTTCATCCTTGGGAGCAATTTCCAAACGCCTGAAGGTACCTCGCTCATCTGTAGAAACAATAGTACGCAAGTATAAACACCATGGGACCACGCAGGCGTCATACCGCTCAGGAAGGAGACGCGTTCTGTCTCCTAGAGATGAACGTACTTTGGGTCGAAAAGTGCAAATCCATCCCAGAACTACAGCAAAGGACCTTGTGAAGATGCTGGAGGAAACAGGTACAAAATGGTCTATATCCACAGGCAAACGAGTCCTATATCGAAAAGGGCTCGCAAGCCAAAGAACACATCCCAACCGTGAAGCACAGCATCATGTTGGGGGTGCTTTGCTGCAGGAGGGTCTGGTGCACCACTAGAACACCTGGGAAGGACACTGCAGGGCAAATCAGTTTGCAATTTGAAGTGGTACATATGTGCAACAACCTACTAAATTCATAGTGACAGGTTGCACAAGTAAACAAGGAGCATAGACTATTTCCCTGACCAGGAATCGAACCCGGGCCGCGGCGGTGAGAGCGCCGAATCCTAACCACTAGACCACCAGGGAAGGGTACTGGAGTGAAAATCGGTTCCCAGTGTGAGCTGGTACATACAGTTGAAGTCGTAAGTTTCCATCCACTTAGGCTGGAGTCATTAAAACCTGTTTGTCAACCCCTCCACACATTTCTTGTTAACAAACTATAGTTTTGGCAGTCGGTTAGGACATCTACTTTGTGCATGACACAAGTAATTTTTCCAACAATTGTTTACAGACCGATTATTTCACTTATAATTCAGTGTATCACAAATCCAGTGGGTCAGAAGTTTACATACACTAAGTTGGCTGTGCCTTTAAACAGTTTGGAAAATTCCCGAAAATGATGTCATGGCTTTAGAAGCTTCTGATAGGCTAATTGACATCCTTTGAGTCAATTGGAGGTGTACCTGTAGATGTATTTCAAGGCTTACCTTCAAACTCAGTGCCTCTTTGCTTGACTCCATGGGAAAACCAAAGGAAATCAGCCAAGACCTCAGAAAAAAAATGTAGACCTCCACAAATCTGGTTCATCCTTGGGAGCAATTTCCAAACGCCTGAAGGTACCTCGCTCATCTGTAGAAACAATAGTACGCAAGTATAAACACCATGGGACCACGCAGGCGTCATACCGCTCAGGAAGGAGACGCGTTCTGTCTCCTAGAGATGAACGTACTTTGGGTCGAAAAGTGCAAATCCATCCCAGAACTACAGCAAAGGACCTTGTGAAGATGCTGGAGGAAACAGGTACAAAATGGTCTATATCCACAGGCAAACGAGTCCTATATCGAAAAGGGCTCGCAAGCCAAAGAACACATCCCAACCGTGAAGCACAGCATCATGTTGGGGGTGCTTTGCTGCAGGAGGGTCTGGTGCACCACTAGAACACCTGGGAAGGACACTGCAGGGCAAATCAGTTTGCAATTTGAAGTGGTACATATGTGCAACAACCTACTAAATTCATAGTGACAGGATGCACAACTAAACAAGGAGCATAGACTATTTCCTTTACCGGGAATCGAACCCTGGCCGCGGCGGTGAGAGCGCCGAATCCTAACCACTAGACCACCAGGGAAGGGTACTAGAGTGCAAATCGGTTCCCAGTGTGAGCTGGTACATATGTGCGATAACCTTCCATATTCATAGTGACCGGTTGCACAAGTAAGCATGTAGCAAAAGAGTAGTTCCCTGACCGGGAATCGAACCCGGGCCGCGGCGGTGAGAGCGCCGAATCCTAACCACTAGACCACCAGGGAAGGGTACTAGAGTGAAAATCGGTTCCCAGTGTGAGCTGGTACATACAGTTGAAGTCGTAAGTTTCCATCCACTTAGGCTGGAGTCATTAAAACCTGTTTGTCAACCCCTCCACACATTTCTTGTTAACAAACTATAGTTTTGGCAGTCGGTTAGGACATCTACTTTGTGCATGACACAAGTAATTTTTCCAACAATTGTTTACAGACCGATTATTTCACTTATAATTCAGTGTATCACAAATCCAGTGGGTCAGAAGTTTACATACACTAAGTTGGCTGTGCCTTTAAACAGTTTGGAAAATTCCCGAAAATGATGTCATGGCTTTAGAAGCTTCTGATAGGCTAATTGACATCCTTTGAGTCAATTGGAGGTGTACCTGTAGATGTATTTCAAGGCCTACCTTCAAACTCAGTGCCTCTTTGCTTGACTCCATGGGAAAACCAAAGGAAATCAGCCAAGACCTCAGAAAAAAAATGTAGACCTCCACAAATCTGGTTCATCCTTGGGAGCAATTTCCAAACGCCTGAAGGTACCTCGCTCATCTGTAGAAACAATAGTACGCAAGTATAAACACCATGGGACCACGCAGGCGTCATACCGCTCAGGAAGGAGACGCGTTCTGTCTCCTAGAGATGAACGTACTTTGGGTCGAAAAGTGCAAATCCATCCCAGAACTACAGCAAAGGACCTTGTGAAGATGCTGGAGGAAACAGGTACAAAATGGTCTATATCCACAGGCAAACGAGTCCTATATCGAAAAGGGCTCGCAAGCCAAAGAACACATCCCAACCGTGAAGCACAGCATCATGTTGGGGGTGCTTTGCTGCAGGAGGGTCTGGTGCACCACTAGAACACTGCAGGGCAAATCAGTTTGCAATTTGAAGTGGTACATATGTGCAACAACCTACTAAATTCATAGTGACAGGTTGCACAAGTAAACAAGGAGCATAGACTATTTCCCTGACCGGGAATCGAACCCGGGCCGCGGCGGTGAGAGCGCCGAATCCTAACCACTAGACCACCAGGGAAGGGTACTAGAGTGAAAATCGGTTCCCAGTGTGAGCTGGTACATACAGTTGAAGTCGTAAGTTTCCATCCACTTAGGCTGGAGTCATTAAAACCTGTTTGTCAACCCCTCCACACATTTCTTGTTAACAAACTATAGTTTTGGCAGTCGGTTAGGACATCTACTTTGTGCATGACACAAGTAATTTTTCCAACAATTGTTTACAGACCGATTATTTCACTTATAATTCAGTGTATCACAAATCCAGTGGGTCAGAAGTTTACATACACTAAGTTGGCTGTGCCTTTAAACAGTTTGGAAAATTCCCGAAAATGATGTCATGGCTTTAGAAGCTTCTGATAGGCTAATTGACATCCTTTGAGTCAATTGGAGGTGTACCTGTAGATGTATTTCAAGGCCTACCTTCAAACTCAGTGCCTCTTTGCTTGACTCCATGGGAAAACCAAAGGAAATCAGCCAAGACCTCAGAAAAAAAATGTAGACCTCCACAAATCTGGTTCATCCTTGGGAGCAATTTCCAAACGCCTGAAGGTACCTCGCTCATCTGTAGAAACAATAGTACGCAAGTATAAACACCATGGGACCACGCAGGCGTCATACCGCTCAGGAAGGAGACGCGTTCTGTCTCCTAGAGATGAACGTACTTTGGGTCGAAAAGTGCAAATCCATCCCAGAACTACAGCAAAGGACCTTGTGAAGATGCTGGAGGAAACAGGTACAAAATGGTCTATATCCACAGGCAAACGAGTCCTGTATCGAAAAGGGCTCGCAAGCCAAAGAACACATCCCAACCGTGAAGCACAGCATCATGTTGGGGGTGCTTTGCTGCAGGAGGGTCTGGTGCACCACTAGAACACCTGGGAAGGACACTGCAGGGCAAATCAGTTTGCAATTTGAAGTGGTACATATGTGCAACAACCTACTAAATTCATAGTGAAAAGGTTGCACAAGTAAACAAGGAGCATAGACTATTTCCCTGACCGGGAATCGAACCCGGGCCGCGGCGGTGAGAGCACCGAATCCTAACCACTAGACCACCAGGGAAGGGTACTAGAGTGAAAATCGGTTCCCAGTGTGAGCTGGTACATACAGTTGAAGTCGTAAGTTTCCATCCACTTAGGCTGGAGTCATTAAAACCTGTTTGTCAACCCCTCCACACATTTCTTGTTAACAAACTATAGTTTTGGCAGTCGGTTAGGACATCTACTTTGTGCATGACACAAGTAATTTTTCCAACAATTGTTTACAGACCGATTATTTCACTTATAATTCAGTGTATCACAAATCCAGTGGGTCAGAAGTTTACATACACTAAGTTGGCTGTGCCTTTAAACAGTTTGGAAAATTCCCGAAAATGATGTCATGGCTTTAGAAGCTTCTGATAGGCTAATTGACATCCTTTGAGTCAATTGGAGGTGTACCTGTAGATGTATTTCAAGGCCTACCTTCAAACTCAGTGCCTCTTTGCTTGACTCCATGGGAAAACCAAAGGAAATCAGCCAAGACCTCAGAAAAAAAATGTAGACCTCCACAAATCTGGTTCATCCTTGGGAGCAATTTCCAAACGCCTGAAGGTACCTCGCTCATCTGTAGAAACAATAGTACGCAAGTATAAACACCATGGGACCACGCAGGCGTCATACCGCTCAGGAAGGAGACGCGTTCTGTCTCCTAGAGATGAACGTACTTTGGGTCGAAAAGTGCAAATCCATCCCAGAACTACAGCAAAGGACCTTGTGAAGATGCTGGAGGAAACAGGTACAAAATGGTCTATATCCACAGGGAAACGAGTCCTATATCGAAAAGGGCTCGCAAGCCAAAGAACACATCCCAACCGTGAAGCACAGCATCATGTTGGGGGTGCTTTGCTGCAGGAGGGTCTGGTGCACCACTAGAACACCTGGGAAGGACACTGCAGGGCAAATCAGTTTGCAATTTGAAGTGGTACATATGTGCAACAACCTACTAAATTCATAGTGACAGGTTGCACAAGTAAACATGTAGCAAAAGAGTAGTTCCCTGACCGGGAATCGAACCCGGGCCGCGGCGGTGAGAGCGCCGAATCCTAACCACTAGACCACCAGGGAAGGGTACTAGAGTGAAAATCGGTTCCCAGTGTGAGCTGGTACATACAGTTGAAGTCGTAAGTTTCCATCCACTTAGGCTGGAGTCATTAAAACCTGTTTGTCAACCCCTCCACACATTTCTTGTTAACAAACTATAGTTTTGGCAGTCGGTTAGGACATCTACTTTGTGCATGACACAAGTAATTTTTCCAACAATTGTTTACAGACCGATTATTTCACTTATAATTCAGTGTATCACAAATCCAGTGGGTCAGAAGTTTACATACACTAAGTTGGCTGTGCCTTTAAACAGTTTGGAAAATTCCCGAAAATGATGTCATGGCTTTAGAAGCTTCTGATAGGCTAATTGACATCCTTTGAGTCAATTGGAGGTGTACCTGTAGATGTATTTCAAGGCCTACCTTCAAACTCAGTGCCTCTTTGCTTGACTCCATGGGAAAACCAAAGGAAATCAGCCAAGACCTCAGAAAAAAAATGTAGACCTCCACAAATCTGGTTCATCCTTGGGAGCAATTTCCAAACGCCTGAAGGTACCTCGCTCATCTGTAGAAACAATAGTACGCAAGTATAAACACCATGGGACCACGCAGGCGTCATACCGCTCAGGAAGGAGACGCGTTCTGTCTCCTAGAGATGAACGTACTTTGGGTCGAAAAGTGCAAATCCATCCCAGAACTACAGCAAAGGACCTTGTGAAGATGCTGGAGGAAACAGGTACAAAATGGTCTATATCCACAGGGAAACGAGTCCTATATCGAAAAGGGCTCGCAAGCCAAAGAACACATCCCAACCGTGAAGCACAGCATCATGTTGGGGGTGCTTTGCTGCAGGAGGGTCTGGTGCACCACTAGAACACCTGGGAAGGACACTGCAGGGCAAATCAGTTTGCAATTTGAAGTGGTACATATGTGCAACAACCTACTAAATTCATAGTGACAGGTTGCACAAGTAAACATGTAGCAAAAGAGTAGTTCCCTGACCGGGAATCGAACCCGGGCCGCGGCGGTGAGAGCGCCGAATCCTAACCACTAGACCACCAGGGAAGGGTACTAGAGTGAAAATCGGTTCCCAGTGTGAGCTGGTACATACAGTTGAAGTCGTAAGTTTCCATCCACTTAGGCTGGAGTCATTAAAACCTGTTTGTCAACCCCTCCACACATTTCTTGTTAACAAACTATAGTTTTGGCAGTCGGTTAGGACATCTACTTTGTGCATGACACAAGTAATTTTTCCAACAATTGTTTACAGACCGATTATTTCACTTATAATTCAGTGTATCACAAATCCAGTGGGTCAGAAGTTTACATACACTAAGTTGGCTGTGCCTTTAAACAGTTTGGAAAATTCCCGAAAATGATGTCATGGCTTTAGAAGCTTCTGATAGGCTAATTGACATCCTTTGAGTCAATTGGAGGTGTACCTGTAGATGTATTTCAAGGCCTACCTTCAAACTCAGTGCCTCTTTGCTTGACTCCATGGGAAAACCAAAGGAAATCAGCCAAGACCTCAGAAAAAAAATGTAGACCTCCACAAATCTGGTTCATCCTTGGGAGCAATTTCCAAACGCCTGAAGGTACCTCGCTCATCTGTAGAAACAATAGTACGCAAGTATAAACACCATGGGACCACGCAGGCGTCATACCGCTCAGGAAGGAGACGCGTTCTGTCTCCTAGAGATGAACGTACTTTGGGTCGAAAAGTGCAAATCCATCCCAGAACTACAGCAAAGGACCTTGTGAAGATGCTGGAGGAAACAGGTACAAAATGGTCTATATCCACAGGCAAACGAGTCCTATATCGAAAAGGGCTCGCAAGCCAAAGAACACATCCCAACCGTGAAGCACAGCATCATGTTGGGGGTGCTTTGCTGCAGGAGGGTCTGGTGCACCACTAGAACACCTGGGAAGGACACTGCAGGGCAAATCAGTTTGCAATTTGAAGTGGTACATATGTGCAACAACCTACTAAATTCATAGTGACAGGTTGCACAAGTAAACATGTAGCAAAAGAGTAGTTCCCTGACCGGGAATCGAACCCGGGCCGCGGCGGTGAGAGCGCCGAATCCTAACCACTAGACCACCAGGGAAGGGTACTAGAGTGAAAATCGGTTCCCAGTGTGAGCTGGTACATACAGTTGAAGTCGTAAGTTTCCATCCACTTAGGCTGGGGTCATTAAAACCTGTTTGTCAACCCCTCCACACATTTCTTGTTAACAAACTATAGTTTTGGCAGTCGGTTAGGACATCTACTTTGTGCATGACACAAGTAATTTTTCCAACAATTGTTTACAGACCGATTATTTCACTTATAATTCAGTGTATCACAAATCCAGTGGGTCAGAAGTTTACATACACTAAGTTGGCTGTGCCTTTAAACAGTTTGGAAAATTCCCGAAAATGATGTCATGGCTTTAGAAGCTTCTGATAGGCTAATTGACATCCTTTGAGTCAATTGGAGGTGTACCTGTAGATGTATTTCAAGGCCTACCTTCAAACTCAGTGCCTCTTTGCTTGACTCCATGGGAAAACCAAAGGAAATCAGCCAAGACCTCAGAAAAAAAATGTAGACCTCCACAAATCTGGTTCATCCTTGGGAGCAATTTCCAAACGCCTGAAGGTACCTCGCTCATCTGTAGAAACAATAGTACGCAAGTATAAACACCATGGGACCACGCAGGCGTCATACCGCTCAGGAAGGAGACGCGTTCTGTCTCCTAGAGATGAACGTACTTTGGGTCGAAAAGTGCAAATCCATCCCAGAACTACAGCAAAGGACCTTGTGAAGATGCTGGAGGAAACAGGTACAAAATGGTCTATATCCACAGGCAAACGAGTCCTGTATCGAAAAGGGCTCGCAAGCCAAAGAACACATCCCAACCGTGAAGCACAGCATCATGTTGGGGGTGCTTTGCTGCAGGAGGGTCTGGTGCACCACTAGAACACCTGGGAAGGACACTGCAGGGCAAATCAGTTTGCAATTTGAATATGTGCGATAACCTTCCATATTCATAGTGACAGGTTGCACAAGTAAACATGTAGCACAAGTAAACATGTAGCAAAAGAGTAGTTCCCTGACCGGGAATCGAACCCAGGCCGCGGCGGTGAGAGCGCCGAATCCTAACCACTAGACCACCAGGGAAGGGTACTAGAGTGAAAATCGGTTCCCAGTGTGAGCTGGTACATACAGTTGAAGTCGTAAGTTTCCATCCACTTAGGCTGGGGTCATTAAAACCTGTTTGTCAACCCCTCCACACATTTCTTGTTAACAAACTATAGTTTTGGCAGTCGGTTAGGACATCTACTTTGTGCATGACACAAGTAATTTTTCCAACAATTGTTTACAGACCTATTATTTCACTTATAATAAAGTGTATCACAAATCCAGTGGGTCAGAAGTTTACATACACTAAGTTGGCTGTGCCTTTAAACAGTTTGGAAAATTCCCGAAAATGATGTCATGGCTTTAGAAGCTTCTGATAGGCTAATTGACATCCTTTGAGTCAATTGGAGGTGTACCTGTAGATGTATTTCAAGGCCTACCTTCAAACTCAGTGCCTCTTTGCTTGACTCCATGGGAAAACCAAAGGAAATCAGCCAAGACCTCAGAAAAAAAATGTAGACCTCCACAAATCTGGTTCATCCTTGGGAGCAATTTCCAAACGCCTGAAGGTACCTCGCTCATCTGTAGAAACAATAGTACGCAAGTATAAACACCATGGGACCACGCAGGCGTCATACCGCTCAGGAAGGAGACGCGTTCTGTCTCCTAGAGATGAACGTACTTTGGGTCGAAAAGTGCAAATCCATCCCAGAACTACAGCAAAGGACCTTGTGAAGATGCTGGAGGAAACAGGTACAAAATGGTCTATATCCACAGGCAAACGAGTCCTGTATCGAAAAGGGCTCGCAAGCCAAAGAACACATCCCAACCGTGAAGCACAGCATCATGTTGGGGGTGCTTTGCTGCAGGAGGGTCTGGTGCACCACTAGAACACCTGGGAAGGACACTGCAGGGCAAATCAGTTTGCAATTTGAAGTGGTACATATGTGCAACAACCTACTAAATTCATAGTGACAGGTTGCACAAGTAAACAAGGAGCATAGACTATTTCCCTGACCAGGAATCGAACCCGGGCCGCGGCGGTGAGAGCGCCGAATCCTAACCACTAGACCACCAGGGAAGGGTACTAGAGTGAAAATCGGTTCCCAGTGTGAGCTGGTACATACAGTTGAAGTCGTAAGTTTCCATCCACTTAGGCTGGAGTCATTAAAACCTGTTTGTCAACCCCTCCACGCATTTCTTGTTAACAAACTATAGTTTTGGCAGTCGGTTAGGACATCTACTTTGTGCATGACACAAGTAATTTTTCCAACAATTGTTTACAGACCGATTATTTCACTTATAATTCAGTGTATCACAAATCCAGTGGGTCAGAAGTTTACATACACTAAGTTGGCTGTGCCTTTAAACAGTTTGGAAAATTCCCGAAAATGATGTCATGGCTTTAGAAGCTTCTGATAGGCTAATTGACATCCTTTGAGTCAATTGGAGGTGTACCTGTAGATGTATTTCAAGGCCTACCTTCAAACTCAGTGCCTCTTTGCTTGACTCCATGGGAAAACCAAAGGAAATCAGCCAAGACCTCAGAAAAAAAATGTAGACCTCCACAAATCTGGTTCATCCTTGGGAGCAATTTCCAAACGCCTGAAGGTACCTCGCTCATCTGTAGAAACAATAGTACGCAAGTATAAACACCATGGGACCACGCAGGCGTCATACCGCTCAGGAAGGAGACGCGTTCTGTCTCCTAGAGATGAACGTACTTTGGGTCGAAAAGTGCAAATCCATCCCAGAACTACAGCAAAGGACCTTGTGAAGATGCTGGAGGAAACAGGTACAAAATGGTCTATATCCACAGGCAAACGAGTCCTATATCGAAAAGGGCTCGCAAGCCAAAGAACACATCCCAACCGTGAAGCACAGCATCATGTTGGGGGTGCTTTGCTGCAGGAGGGTCTGGTGCACCACTAGAACACTGCAGGGCAAATCAGTTTGCAATTTGAAGTGGTACATATGTGCAACAACCTACTAAATTCATAGTGACAGGTTGCACAAGTAAACAAGGAGCATAGACTATTTCCCTGACCGGGAATCGAACCCGGGCCGCGGCGGTGAGAGCGCCGAATCCTAACCACTAGACCACCAGGGAAGGGTACTAGAGTGAAAATCGGTTCCCAGTGTGAGCTGGTACATACAGTTGAAGTCGTAAGTTTCCATCCACTTAGGCTGGAGTCATTAAAACCTGTTTGTCAACCCCTCCACACATTTCTTGTTAACAAACTATAGTTTTGGCAGTCGGTTAGGACATCTACTTTGTGCATGACACAAGTAATTTTTCCAACAATTGTTTACAGACCGATTATTTCACTTATAATTCAGTGTATCACAAATCCAGTGGGTCAGAAGTTTACATACACTAAGTTGGCTGTGCCTTTAAACAGTTTGGAAAATTCCCGAAAATGATGTCATGGCTTTAGAAGCTTCTGATAGGCTAATTGACATCCTTTGAGTCAATTGGAGGTGTACCTGTAGATGTATTTCAAGGCCTACCTTCAAACTCAGTGCCTCTTTGCTTGACTCCATGGGAAAACCAAAGGAAATCAGCCAAGACCTCAGAAAAAAAATGTAGACCTCCACAAATCTGGTTCATCCTTGGGAGCAATTTCCAAACGCCTGAAGGTACCTCGCTCATCTGTAGAAACAATAGTACGCAAGTATAAACACCATGGGACCACGCAGGCGTCATACCGCTCAGGAAGGAGACGCGTTCTGTCTCCTAGAGATGAACGTACTTTGGGTCGAAAAGTGCAAATCCATCCCAGAACTACAGCAAAGGACCTTGTGAAGATGCTGGAGGAAACAGGTACAAAATGGTCTATATCCACAGGCAAACGAGTCCTGTATCGAAAAGGGCTCGCAAGCCAAAGAACACATCCCAACCGTGAAGCACAGCATCATGTTGGGGGTGCTTTGCTGCAGGAGGGTCTGGTGCACCACTAGAACACCTGGGAAGGACACTGCAGGGCAAATCAGTTTGCAATTTGAAGTGGTACATATGTGCAACAACCTACTAAATTCATAGTGAAAAGGTTGCACAAGTAAACAAGGAGCATAGACTATTTCCCTGACCGGGAATCGAACCCTGGCCGCAGCGGTGAGAGCGCCGAATCCTAACCACTAGACCACCAGGGAAGGGTACTAGAGTGAAAATCGGTTCCCAGTGTGAGCTGGTACATACAGTTGAAGTCGTAAGTTTCCATCCACTTAGGCTGGAGTCATTAAAACCTGTTTGTCAACCCCTCCACACATTTCTTGTTAACAAACTATAGTTTTGGCAGTCGGTTAGGACATCTACTTTGTGCATGACACAAGTAATTTTTCCAACAATTGTTTACAGACCGATTATTTCACTTATAATTCAGTGTATCACAAATCCAGTGGGTCAGAAGTTTACATACACTAAGTTGGCTGTGCCTTTAAACAGTTTGGAAAATTCCCGAAAATGATGTCATGGCTTTAGAAGCTTCTGATAGGCTAATTGACATCCTTTGAGTCAATTGGAGGTGTACCTGTAGATGTATTTCAAGGCCTACCTTCAAACTCAGTGCCTCTTTGCTTGACTCCATGGGAAAACCAAAGGAAATCAGCCAAGACCTCAGAAAAAAAATGTAGACCTCCACAAATCTGGTTCATCCTTGGGAGCAATTTCCAAACGCCTGAAGGTACCTCGCTCATCTGTAGAAACAATAGTACGCAAGTATAAACACCATGGGACCACGCAGGCGTCATACCGCTCAGGAAGGAGACGCGTTCTGTCTCCTAGAGATGAACGTACTTTGGGTCGAAAAGTGCAAATCCATCCCAGAACTACAGCAAAGGACCTTGTGAAGATGCTGGAGGAAACAGGTACAAAATGGTCTATATCCACAGGCAAACGAGTCCTGTATCGAAAAGGGCTCGCAAGCCAAAGAACACATCCCAACCGTGAAGCACAGCATCATGTTGGGGGTGCTTTGCTGCAGGAGGGTCTGGTGCACCACTAGAACACCTGGGAAGGACACTGCAGGGCAAATCAGTTTGCAATTTGAAGTGGTACATATGTGCAACAACCTACTAAATTCATAGTGAAAAGGTTGCACAAGTAAACAAGGAGCATAGACTATTTCCCTGACCGGGAATCGAACCCGGGCCGCGGCGGTGAGAGCGCCGAATCCTAACCACTAGACCACCAGGGAAGGGTACTAGAGTGAAAATCGGTTCCCAGTGTGAGCTGGTACATACAGTTGAAGTCGTAAGTTTCCATCCACTTAGGCTGGAGTCATTAAAACCTGTTTGTCAACCCCTCCACACATTTCTTGTTAACAAACTATAGTTTTGGCAGTCGGTTAGGACATCTACTTTGTGCATGACACAAGTAATTTTTCCAACAATTGTTTACAGACCGATTATTTCACTTATAATTCAGTGTATCACAAATCCAGTGGGTCAGAAGTTTACATACACTAAGTTGGCTGTGCCTTTAAACAGTTTGGAAAATTCCCGAAAATGATGTCATGGCTTTAGAAGCTTCTGATAGGCTAATTGACATCCTTTGAGTCAATTGGAGGTGTACCTGTAGATGTATTTCAAGGCCTACCTTCAAACTCAGTGCCTCTTTGCTTGACTCCATGGGAAAACCAAAGGAAATCAGCCAAGACCTCAGAAAAAAAATGTAGACCTCCACAAATCTGGTTCATCCTTGGGAGCAATTTCCAAACGCCTGAAGGTACCTCGCTCATCTGTAGAAACAATAGTACGCAAGTATAAACACCATGGGACCACGCAGGCGTCATACCGCTCAGGAAGGAGACGCGTTCTGTCTCCTAGAGATGAACGTACTTTGGGTCGAAAAGTGCAAATCCATCCCAGAACTACAGCAAAGGACCTTGTGAAGATGCTGGAGGAAACAGGTACAAAATGGTCTATATCCACAGGCAAACGAGTCCTGTATCGAAAAGGGCTCGCAAGCCAAAGAACACATCCCAACCGTGAAGCACAGCATCATGTTGGGGGTGCTTTGCTGCAGGAGGGTCTGGTGCACCACTAGAACACCTGGGAAGGACACTGCAGGGCAAATCAGTTTGCAATTTGAAGTGGTACATATGTGCAACAACCTACTAAATTCATAGTGAAAAGGTTGCACAAGTAAACAAGGAGCATAGACTATTTCCCTGACCGGGAATCGAACCCTGGCCGCAGCGGTGAGAGCGCCGAATCCTAACCACTAGACCACCAGGGAAGGGTACTAGAGTGAAAATCGGTTCCCAGTGTGAGCTGGTACATACAGTTGAAGTCGTAAGTTTCCATCCACTTAGGCTGGAGTCATTAAAACCTGTTTGTCAACCCCTCCACACATTTCTTGTTAACAAACTATAGTTTTGGCAGTCGGTTAGGACATCTACTTTGTGCATGACACAAGTAATTTTTCCAACAATTGTTTACAGACCGATTATTTCACTTATAATTCAGTGTATCACAAATCCAGTGGGTCAGAAGTTTACATACACTAAGTTGGCTGTGCCTTTAAACAGTTTGGAAAATTCCCGAAAATGATGTCATGGCTTTAGAAGCTTCTGATAGGCTAATTGACATCCTTTGAGTCAATTGGAGGTGTACCTGTAGATGTATTTCAAGGCCTACCTTCAAACTCAGTGCCTCTTTGCTTGACTCCATGGGAAAACCAAAGGAAATCAGCCAAGACCTCAGAAAAAAAATGTAGACCTCCACAAATCTGGTTCATCCTTGGGAGCAATTTCCAAACGCCTGAAGGTACCTCGCTCATCTGTAGAAACAATAGTACGCAAGTATAAACACCATGGGACCACGCAGGCGTCATACCGCTCAGGAAGGAGACGCGTTCTGTCTCCTAGAGATGAACGTACTTTGGGTCGAAAAGTGCAAATCCATCCCAGAACTACAGCAAAGGACCTTGTGAAGATGCTGGAGGAAACAGGTACAAAATGGTCTATATCCACAGGCAAACGAGTCCTGTATCGAAAAGGGCTCGCAAGCCAAAGAACACATCCCAACCGTGAAGCACAGCATCATGTTGGGGGTGCTTTGCTGCAGGAGGGTCTGGTGCACCACTAGAACACCTGGGAAGGACACTGCAGGGCAAATCAGTTTGCAATTTGAAGTGGTACATATGTGCAACAACCTACTAAATTCATAGTGAAAAGGTTGCACAAGTAAACAAGGAGCATAGACTATTTCCCTGACCGGGAATCGAACCCGGGCCGCGGCGGTGAGAGCGCCGAATCCTAACCACTAGACCACCAGGGAAGGGTACTAGAGTGAAAATCGGTTCCCAGTGTGAGCTGGTACATACAGTTGAAGTCGTAAGTTTCCATCCACTTAGGCTGGAGTCATTAAAACCTGTTTGTCAACCCCTCCACACATTTCTTGTTAACAAACTATAGTTTTGGCAGTCGGTTAGGACATCTACTTTGTGCATGACACAAGTAATTTTTCCAACAATTGTTTACAGACCGATTATTTCACTTATAATTCAGTGTATCACAAATCCAGTGGGTCAGAAGTTTACATACACTAAGTTGGCTGTGCCTTTAAACAGTTTGGAAAATTCCCGAAAATGATGTCATGGCTTTAGAAGCTTCTGATAGGCTAATTGACATCCTTTGAGTCAATTGGAGGTGTACCTGTAGATGTATTTCAAGGCCTACCTTCAAACTCAGTGCCTCTTTGCTTGACTCCATGGGAAAACCAAAGGAAATCAGCCAAGACCTCAGAAAAAAAATGTAGACCTCCACAAATCTGGTTCATCCTTGGGAGCAATTTCCAAACGCCTGAAGGTACCTCGCTCATCTGTAGAAACAATAGTACGCAAGTATAAACACCATGGGACCACGCAGGCGTCATACCGCTCAGGAAGGAGACGCGTTCTGTCTCCTAGAGATGAACGTACTTTGGGTCGAAAAGTGCAAATCCATCCCAGAACTACAGCAAAGGACCTTGTGAAGATGCTGGAGGAAACAGGTACAAAATGGTCTATATCCACAGGCAAACGAGTCCTATATCGAAAAGGGCTCGCAAGCCAAAGAACACATCCCAACCGTGAAGCACAGCATAATGTTGGGGGTGCTTTGCTGCAGGAGGGTCTGGTGCACCACTAGAACACCTGGGAAGGACACTGCAGGGCCAATCAGTTTGCAATTTGAAGTGGTACATATGTGCAACAACCTACTAAATTCATAGTGACAGGTTGCACAAGTAAACAAGGAGCATAGACTATTTCCCTGACCGGGAATCGAACCCGGGCCGCGGCGGTGAGAGCGCCGAATCCTAACCACTAAACCACCAGGGAAGGGTACTAGAGTGAAAATCGGTTCCCAGTGTGAGCTGGTACATACAGTTGAAGTCGTAAGTTTCCATCCACTTAGGCTGGAGTCATTAAAACCTGTTTGTCAACCCCTCCACACATTTCTTGTTAACAAACTATAGTTTTGGCAGTCGGTTAGGACATCTACTTTGTGCATGACACAAGTAATTTTTCCAACAATTGTTTACAGACCGATTATTTCACTTATAATTCAGTGTATCACAAATCCAGTGGGTCAGAAGTTTACATACACTAAGTTGGCTGTGCCTTTAAACAGTTTGGAAAATTCCCGAAAATGATGTCATGGCTTTAGAAGCTTCTGATAGGCTAATTGACATCCTTTGAGTCAATTGGAGGTGTACCTGTAGATGTATTTCAAGGCCTACCTTCAAACTCAGTGCCTCTTTGCTTGACTCCATGGGAAAACCAAAGGAAATCAGCCAAGACCTCAGAAAAAAAATGTAGACCTCCACAAATCTGGTTCATCCTTGGGAGCAATTTCCAAACGCCTGAAGGTACCTCGCTCATCTGTAGAAACAATAGTACGCAAGTATAAACACCATGGGACCACGCAGGCGTCATACCGCTCAGGAAGGAGACGCGTTCTGTCTCCTAGAGATGAACGTACTTTGGGTCGAAAAGTGCAAATCCATCCCAGAACTACAGCAAAGGACCTTGTGAAGATGCTGGAGGAAACAGGTACAAAATGGTCTATATCCACAGGCAAACGAGTCCTGTATCGAAAAGGGCTCGCAAGCCAAAGAACACATCCCAACCGTGAAGCACAGCATCATGTTGGGGGTGCTTTGCTGCAGGAGGGTCTGGTGCACCACTAGAACACCTGGGAAGGACACTGCAGGGCAAATCAGTTTGCAATTTGAAGTGGTACATATGTGCAACAACCTACTAAATTCATAGTGAAAAGGTTGCACAAGTAAACAAGGAGCATAGACTATTTCCCTGACCGGGAATCGAACCCGGGCCGCGGCGGTGAGAGCGCCGAATCCTAACCACTAGACCACCAGGGAAGGGTACTAGAGTGAAAATCGGTTCCCAGTGTGAGCTGGTACATACAGTTGAAGTCGTAAGTTTCCATCCACTTAGGCTGGAGTCATTAAAACCTGTTTGTCAACCCCTCCACACATTTCTTGTTAACAAACTATAGTTTTGGCAGTCGGTTAGGACATCTACTTTGTGCATGACACAAGTAATTTTTCCAACAATTGTTTACAGACCGATTATTTCACTTATAATTCAGTGTATCACAAATCCAGTGGGTCAGAAGTTTACATACACTAAGTTGGCTGTGCCTTTAAACAGTTTGGAAAATTCCCGAAAATGATGTCATGGCTTTAGAAGCTTCTGATAGGCTAATTGACATCCTTTGAGTCAATTGGAGGTGTACCTGTAGATGTATTTCAAGGCCTACCTTCAAACTCAGTGCCTCTTTGCTTGACTCCATGGGAAAACCAAAGGAAATCAGCCAAGACCTCAGAAAAAAAATGTAGACCTCCACAAATCTGGTTCATCCTTGGGAGCAATTTCCAAACGCCTGAAGGTACCTCGCTCATCTGTAGAAACAATAGTACGCAAGTATAAACACCATGGGACCACGCAGGCGTCATACCGCTCAGGAAGGAGACGCGTTCTGTCTCCTAGAGATGAACGTACTTTGGGTCGAAAAGTGCAAATCCATCCCAGAACTACAGCAAAGGACCTTGTGAAGATGCTGGAGGAAACAGGTACAAAATGGTCTATATCCACAGGCAAACGAGTCCTATATCGAAAAGGGCTCGCAAGCCAAAGAACACATCCCAACCGTGAAGCACAGCATAATGTTGGGGGTGCTTTGCTGCAGGAGGGTCTGGTGCACCACTAGAACACCTGGGAAGGACACTGCAGGGCCAATCAGTTTGCAATTTGAAGTGGTACATATGTGCAACAACCTACTAAATTCATAGTGACAGGTTGCACAAGTAAACAAGGAGCATAGACTATTTCCCTGACCGGGAATCGAACCCGGGCCGCGGCGGTGAGAGCGCCGAATCCTAACCACTAAACCACCAGGGAAGGGTACTAGAGTGAAAATCGGTTCCCAGTGTGAGCTGGTACATACAGTTGAAGTCGTAAGTTTCCATCCACTTAGGCTGGAGTCATTAAAACCTGTTTGTCAACCCCTCCACACATTTCTTGTTAACAAACTATAGTTTTGGCAGTCGGTTAGGACATCTACTTTGTGCATGACACAAGTAATTTTTCCAACAATTGTTTACAGACCGATTATTTCACTTATAATTCAGTGTATCACAAATCCAGTGGGTCAGAAGTTTACATACACTAAGTTGGCTGTGCCTTTAAACAGTTTGGAAAATTCCCGAAAATGATGTCATGGCTTTAGAAGCTTCTGATAGGCTAATTGACATCCTTTGAGTCAATTGGAGGTGTACCTGTAGATGTATTTCAAGGCCTACCTTCAAACTCAGTGCCTCTTTGCTTGACTCCATGGGAAAACCAAAGGAAATCAGCCAAGACCTCAGAAAAAAAATGTAGACCTCCACAAATCTGGTTCATCCTTGGGAGCAATTTCCAAACGCCTGAAGGTACCTCGCTCATCTGTAGAAACAATAGTACGCAAGTATAAACACCATGGGACCACGCAGGCGTCATACCGCTCAGGAAGGAGACGCGTTCTGTCTCCTAGAGATGAACGTACTTTGGGTCAAAAAGTGCAAATCCATCCCAGAACTACAGCAAAGGACCTTGTGAAGATGCTGGAGGAAACAGGTACAAAATGGTCTATATCCACAGGCAAACGAGTCCTATATCGAAAAGGGCTCGCAAGCCAAAGAACACATCCCAACCGTGAAGCACAGCATCATGTTGGGGGTGCTTTGCTGCAAGAGGGTCAGTGAAGTGAAATTTGAAGTGGTACATATGTGCAACAACCTACTAAATTCATAGTGACAGGATGCACAACTAAACAAGGAGCATAGACTATTTCCTTTACCGGGAATCGAACCCGGGCCGCGGCAGTGAGAGCGCCGAATCCTAACCACTAGACCACCAGGGAAGGGTACTAGAGTGCAAATCGGTTCCCAGTGTGAGCTGGTACATATGTGCGATAACCTTCCATATTCATAGTGACAGGTTGCACAAGTAAACATGTAGCAAAAGAGTAGTTCCCTGACCGGGAATCGAACCTGGGCCGCGGCGGTGAGAGCGCAGAATCCTAACCACTAGACCACCAGTGAAGGGTACTAGAATGCAAATCGGTTCCCAGTGTGAGCTGGTACATATGTGCGATAACCTTCCATATTCATAGTGACAGGTTGCACAAGTAAACATGTAGCAAAAGAGTAGTTCCCTGACCGGGAATCGAACCCAGGCCGCGGCGGTGAGAGCGCCGAATCCTAACCACTAGACCACCAGGGAAGGGTACTAGAGTGAAAATCGGTTCCCAGTGTGAGCTGGTACATACAGTTGAAGTCGTAAGTTTCCATCCACTTAGGCTGGAGTCATTAAAACCTGTTTGTCAACCCCTCCACACATTTCTTGTTAACAAACTATAGTTTTGGCAGTCGGTTAGGACATCTACTTTGTGCATGACACAAGTAATTTTTCCAACAATTGTTTACAGACCGATTATTTCACTTATAATTCAGTGTATCACAAATCCAGTGGGTCAGAAGTTTACATACACTAAGTTGGCTGTGCCTTTAAACAGTTTGGAAAATTCCCGAAAATGATGTCATGGCTTTAGAAGCTTCTGATAGGCTAATTGACATCCTTTGAGTCAATTGGAGGTGTACCTGTAGATGTATTTCAAGGCCTACCTTCAAACTCAGTGCCTCTTTGCTTGACTCCATGGGAAAACCAAAGGAAATCAGCCAAGACCTCAGAAAAAAAATGTAGACCTCCACAAATCTGGTTCATCCTTGGGAGCAATTTCCAAACGCCTGAAGGTACCTCGCTCATCTGTAGAAACAATAGTACGCAAGTATAAACACCATGGGACCACGCAGGCGTCATACCGCTCAGGAAGGAGACGCGTTCTGTCTCCTAGAGATGAACGTACTTTGGGTCGAAAAGTGCAAATCCATCCCAGAACTACAGCAAAGGACCTTGTGAAGATGCTGGAGGAAACAGGTACAAAATGGTCTATATCCACAGGCAAACGAGTCCTATATCGAAAAGGGCTCGCAAGCCAAAGAACACATCCCAACCGTGAAGCACAGCATAATGTTGGGGGTGCTTTGCTGCAGGAGGGTCTGGTGCACCACTAGAACACCTGGGAAGGACACTGCAGGGCCAATCAGTTTGCAATTTGAAGTGGTACATATGTGCAACAACCTACTAAATTCATAGTGACAGGTTGCACAAGTAAACAAGGAGCATAGACTATTTCCCTGACCGGGAATCGAACCCGGGCCGCGGCGGTGAGAGCGCCGAATCCTAACCACTAAACCACCAGGGAAGGGTACTAGAGTGAAAATCGGTTCCCAGTGTGAGCTGGTACATACAGTTGAAGTCGTAAGTTTCCATCCACTTAGGCTGGAGTCATTAAAACCTGTTTGTCAACCCCTCCACACATTTCTTGTTAACAAACTATAGTTTTGGCAGTCGGTTAGGACATCTACTTTGTGCATGACACAAGTAATTTTTCCAACAATTGTTTACAGACCGATTATTTCACTTATAATTCAGTGTATCACAAATCCAGTGGGTCAGAAGTTTACATACACTAAGTTGGCTGTGCCTTTAAACAGTTTGGAAAATTCCCGAAAATGATGTCATGGCTTTAGAAGCTTCTGATAGGCTAATTGACATCCTTTGAGTCAATTGGAGGTGTACCTGTAGATGTATTTCAAGGCCTACCTTCAAACTCAGTGCCTCTTTGCTTGACTCCATGGGAAAACCAAAGGAAATCAGCCAAGACCTCAGAAAAAAAATGTAGACCTCCACAAATCTGGTTCATCCTTGGGAGCAATTTCCAAACGCCTGAAGGTACCTCGCTCATCTGTAGAAACAATAGTACGCAAGTATAAACACCATGGGACCACGCAGGCGTCATACCGCTCAGGAAGGAGACGCGTTCTGTCTCCTAGAGATGAACGTACTTTGGGTCAAAAAGTGCAAATCCATCCCAGAACTACAGCAAAGGACCTTGTGAAGATGCTGGAGGAAACAGGTACAAAATGGTCTATATCCACAGGCAAACGAGTCCTATATCGAAAAGGGCTCGCAAGCCAAAGAACACATCCCAACCGTGAAGCACAGCATCATGTTGGGGGTGCTTTGCTGCAAGAGGGTCAGTGAAGTGAAATTTGAAGTGGTACATATGTGCAACAACCTACTAAATTCATAGTGACAGGATGCACAACTAAACAAGGAGCATAGACTATTTCCTTTACCGGGAATCGAACCCGGGCCGCGGCAGTGAGAGCGCCGAATCCTAACCACTAGACCACCAGGGAAGGGTACTAGAGTGCAAATCGGTTCCCAGTGTGAGCTGGTACATATGTGCGATAACCTTCCATATTCATAGTGACAGGTTGCACAAGTAAACATGTAGCAAAAGAGTAGTTCCCTGACCGGGAATCGAACCTGGGCCGCGGCGGTGAGAGCGCAGAATCCTAACCACTAGACCACCAGGGAAGGGTACTAGAGTGCAAATCGGTTCCCAGTGTGAGCTGGTACATATGTGCGATAACCTTCCATATTCATAGTGACAGGTTGCACAAGTAAACATGTAGCAAAAGAGTAGTTCCCTGACCGGAAATCGAACCCGGGCCACGGCGGTGAGAGCGCCGAATCCTAACCACTAGACCACCAGGGAAGGGTACTAGAGTGAAAATCGGTTCCCAGTGTGAGCTGGTACATACAGTTGAAGTCGTAAGTTTCCATCCACTTAGGCTGGAGTCATTAAAACCTGTTTGTCAACCCCTCCACACATTTCTTGTTAACAAACTATAGTTTTGGCAGTCGGTTAGGACATCTACTTTGTGCATGACACAAGTAATTTTTCCAACAATTGTTTACAGACCGATTATTTCACTTATAATTCAGTGTATCACAAATCCAGTGGGTCAGAAGTTTACATACACTAAGTTGGCTGTGCCTTTAAACAGTTTGGAAAATTCCCGAAAATGATGTCATGGCTTTAGAAGCTTCTGATAGGCTAATTGACATCCTTTGAGTCAATTGGAGGTGTACCTGTAGATGTATTTCAAGGCCTACCTTCAAACTCAGTGCCTCTTTGCTTGACTCCATGGGAAAACCAAAGGAAATCAGCCAAGACCTCAGAAAAAAAATGTAGACCTCCACAAATCTGGTTCATCCTTGGGAGCAATTTCCAAACGCCTGAAGGTACCTCGCTCATCTGTAGAAACAATAGTACGCAAGTATAAACACCATGGGACCACGCAGGCGTCATACCGCTCAGGAAGGAGACGCGTTCTGTCTCCTACAGATGAACGTACTTTGGGTCGAAAAGTGCAAATCCATCCCAGAACTACAGCAAAGGACCTTGTGAAGATGCTGGAGGAAACAGGTACAAAATGGTCTATATCAACAGGCAAACGAGTCCTATATCGAAAAGGGCTCGCAAGCCAAAGAACACATCCCAACCGTGAAGCACAGCATCATGTTGGGGGTGATTTGCTGCAGGAGGGTCTGGTGCACCACTAGAACACCTGGGAAGGACACTGCAGGGCAAATCAGTTTGCAATTTGAAGTGGTACATATGTGCAACAACCTACTAAATTCATAGTGACAGGATGCACAACTAAACAAGGAGCATAGACTATTTCCTTTACCGGGAATCGAACCCGGGCCGCGGCGGTGAGAGCACCAAATCCTAACCACTAGACCACCAGGGAAGGGTACTAGAGTGCAAATCGGTTCACAGTGTGAGCTGGTACATATGTGCGATAACCTTCCATATTCATAGTGACAGGTTGCACAAGTAAACATGTAGCAAAAGAGTAGTTCCCTGACCGGGAATCGAACCCGGGCCGCGGCGGTGAGAGCGCCGAATCCTAACCACTAGACCACCAGGGAAGGGTACTAGAGTGCAAATCGGTTCCCAGTGTGAGCTGGTACATATGTGCGATAACCTTTCATATTCATAGTGACAGGTTGCACAAGTAAACATGTAGCAAAAGAGTAGTTCCCTGACCGGGAATCGAACCCGGGCCGTGGCGTTGAGAGCGGCGAATCCTAACCACTAGACCACCAGGGAAGGGTACTAGAGTGAAAATCGGTTCCCAGTGTGAGCTGGTACATACAGTTGAAGTCGTAAGTTTCCATCCACTTAGGCTGGAGTCATTAAAACCTGTTTGTCAACCCCTCCACACATTTCTTGTTAACAAACTATAGTTTTGGCAGTCGGTTAGGACATCTACTTTGTGCATGACACAAGTAATTTTTCCAACAATTGTTTACAGACCGATTATTTAACTTATAATTCAGTGTATCACAAATCCAGTGGGTCAGAAGTTTACATACACTAAGTTGGCTGTGCCTTTAAACAGTTTGGAAAATTCCCGAAAATGATGTCATGGCTTTAGAAGCTTCTGATAGGCTAATTGACATCCTTTGAGTCAATTGGAGGTGTACCTGTAGATGTATTTCAAGGCCTACCTTCAAACTCAGTGTCTCTTTGCTTGACTCCATGGGAAAACCAAAGGAAATCAGCCAAGACCTCAGAAAAAAAATGTAGACCTCCACAAATCTGGTTCATCCTTGGGAGCAATTTCCAAACGCCTGAAGGTACCTCGCTCATCTGTAGAAACAATAGTACGCAAGTATAAACACCATGGGACCACGCAGGCGTCATACCGCTCAGGAAGGAGACGCGTTCTGTCTCCTACAGATGAACGTACTTTGGGTCGAAAAGTGCAAATCCATCCCAGAACTACAGCAAAGGACCTTGTGAAGATGCTGGAGGAAACAGGTACAAAATGGTCTATATCAACAGGCAAACGAGTCCTATATCGAAAAGGGCTCGCAAGCCAAAGAACACATCCCAACCGTGAAGCACAGCATCATGTTGGGGGTGCTTTGCTGCAGGAGGGTCTGGTGCACCACTAGAACACCTGGGAAGGACACTGCAGGGCAAATCAGTTTGCAATTTGAAGTGGTACATATGTGCAACAACCTACTAAATTCATAGTGACAGGATGCACAACTAAACAAGGAGCATAGACTATAGACTATTTCCTTTACCGGGAATCGAACCCGGGCCGCGAGAGCGCCGAATCCTAACCACTAGACCACCAGTGAAGGGTACTAGAATGCAAATCGGTTCCCAGTGTGAGCTGGTACATATGTGCGATAACCTTCCATATTCATAGTGACAGGTTGCACAAGTAAACATGTAGCAAAAGAGTAGTTCCCTGACCGGGAATCGAACCCAGGCCGCGGCGGTGAGAGCGCCGAATCCTAACCACTAGACCACCAGGGAAGGGTACTAGAGTGAAAATCGGTTCCCAGTGTGAGCTGGTACATACAGTTGAAGTCGTAAGTTTCCATCCACTTAGGCTGGAGTCATTAAAACCTGTTTGTCAACCCCTCCACACATTTCTTGTTAACAAACTATAGTTTTGGCAGTCGGTTAGGACATCTACTTTGTGCATGACACAAGTAATTTTTCCAACAATTGTTTACAGACCGATTATTTCACTTATAATTCAGTGTATCACAAATCCAGTGGGTCAGAAGTTTACATACACTAAGTTGGCTGTGCCTTTAAACAGTTTGGAAAATTCCCGAAAATGATGTCATGGCTTTAGAAGCTTCTGATAGGCTAATTGACATCCTTTGAGTCAATTGGAGGTGTACCTGTAGATGTATTTCAAGGCCTACCTTCAAACTCAGTGCCTCTTTGCTTGACTCCATGGGAAAACCAAAGGAAATCAGCCAAGACCTCAGAAAAAAAATGTAGACCTCCACAAATCTGGTTCATCCTTGGGAGCAATTTCCAAACGCCTGAAGGTACCTCGCTCATCTGTAGAAACAATAGTACGCAAGTATAAACACCATGGGACCACGCAGGCGTCATACCGCTCAGGAAGGAGACGCGTTCTGTCTCCTAGAGATGAACGTACTTTGGGTCGAAAAGTGCAAATCCATCCCAGAACTACAGCACCTTCACCTCCCAGGACCTTGTGAAGATGCTGGAGGAAACAGGTACAAAATGGTCTATATCCACAGGCAAACGAGTCCTATATCGAAAAGGGCTCGCAAGCCAAAGAACACATCCCAACCGTGAAGCACAGCATCATGTTGGGGGTGCTTTGCTGCAGGAGGGTCTGGTGCACCACTAGAACACCTGGGAAGGACACTGCAGGGCAAATCAATTGGAGGTGTACCTGTAGATGTATTTCAAGGCCTACCTTCAAACTCAGTGCCTCTTTGCTTGACTCCATGGGAAAACCAAAGGAAATCAGCCAAGACCTCAGAAAAAAAATGTAGACCTCCACAAATCTGGTTCATCCTTGGGAGCAATTTCCAAACGCCTGAAGGTACCTCGCTCATCTGTAGAAACAATAGTACGCAAGTATAAACACCATGGGACCACGCAGGCGTCATACCGCTCAGGAAGGAGACGCGTTCTGTCTCCTAGAGATGAACGTACTTTGGGTCGAAAAGTGCAAATCCATCCCAGAACTACAGATGCTGGAGGAAACAGGTACAAAATGGTCTATATCCACAGGCAAACGAGTCCTATATCGAAAAGGGCTCGCAAGCCAAAGAACATATCCCAACCGTGAAGCACAGCATCATGTTGGGGGTGCTTTGCTGCAGGAGGGTCTGGTGCACCACTAGAACACCTGGGAAGGACACTGCAGGGCAAATCAGTTTGCAATTTGAATTGGTACATATGTGCAACAACCTACTAAATTCATAGTGACAGGTTGCACAAGTAAACAAGGAGCATAGACTATTTCCCTGACCGGGAATCGAACCCGGGCTGCGGCGGTGAGAGCGCCGAATCCTAACCACTAGACCACCAGGGAAGGGTACTAGAGTGAAAATCGGTTCCCAGTGTGAGCTGGTACATACAGTTGAAGTCGTAAGTTTCCATCCACTTAGGCTGGAGTCATTAAAACCTGTTTGTCAACCCCTCCACACATTTCTTGTTAACAAACTATAGTTTTGGCAGTCGGTTAGGACATCTACTTTGTGCATGACACAAGTAATTTTTCCAACAATTGTTTACAGACCGATTATTTCACTTATAATTCAGTGTATCACAAATCCAGTGGGTCAGAAGTTTACATACACTAAGTTGGCTGTGCCTTTAAACAGTTTGGAAAATTCCCGAAAATGATGTCATGGCTTTAGAAGCTTCTGATAGGCTAATTGACATCCTTTGAGTCAATTGGAGGTGTACCTGTAGATGTATTTCAAGGCCTACCTTCAAACTCAGTGCCTCTTTGCTTGACTCCATGGGAAAACCAAAGGAAATCAGCCAAGACCTCAGAAAAAAAATGTAGACCTCCACAAATCTGGTTCATCCTTGGGAGCAATTTCCAAACGCCTGAAGGTACCTCGCTCATCTGTAGAAACAATAGTACGCAAGTATAAACACCATGGGACCACGCAGGCGTCATACCGCTCAGGAAGGAGACGCGTTCTGTCTCCTAGAGATGAACGTACTTTGGGTCGAAAAGTGCAAATCCATCCCAGAACTACAGATGCTGGAGGAAACAGGTACAAAATGGTCTATATCCACAGGCAAACGAGTCCTATATCGAAAAGGGCTCGCAAGCCAAAGAACACATCCCAACCGTGAAGCACAGCATCATGTTGGGGGTGCTTTGCTGCAGGAGGGTCTGGTGCACCACTAGAACACCTGGGAAGGACACTGCAGGGCAAATCAGTTTGCAATTTGAATTGGTACATATGTGCAACAACCTACTAAATTCATAGTGAAAAGGTTGCACAAGTAAACAAGGAGCATAGACTATTTCCCTGACCGGGAATCGAACCCGGGCTGCGGCGGTGAGAGCGCCGAATCCTAACCACTAGACCACCAGGGAAGGGTACTAGAGTGAAAATCGGTTCCCAGTGTGAGCTGGTACATACAGTTGAAGTCGTAAGTTTCCATCCACTTAGGCTGGAGTCATTAAAACCTGTTTGTCAACCCCTCCACACATTTCTTGTTAACAAACTATAGTTTTGGCAGTCGGTTAGGACATCTACTTTGTGCATGACACAAGTAATTTTTCCAACAATTGTTTACAGACCGATTATTTCACTTATAATTCAGTGTATCACAAATCCAGTGGGTCAGAAGTTTACATACACTAAGTTGGCTGTGCCTTTAAACAGTTTGGAAAATTCCAGAAAATGATGTCATGGCTTTAGAAGCTTCTGATAGGCTAATTGACATCCTTTGAGTCAATTGGAGGTGTACCTGTAGATGTATTTCAAGGCCTACCTTCAAACTCAGTGCCTCTTTGCTTGACTCCATGGGAAAACCAAAGGAAATCAGCCAAGACCTCAGAAAAAAAATGTAGACCTCCACAAATCTGGTTCATCCTTGGGAGCAATTTCCAAACGCCTGAAGGTACCTCGCTCATCTGTAGAAACAATAGTACGCAAGTATAAACACCATGGGACCACGCAGGCGTCATACCGCTCAGGAAGGAGACGCGTTCTGTCTCCTAGAGATGAACGTACTTTGGGTCGAAAAGTGCAAATCCATCCCAGAACTACAGCAAAGGACCTTGTGAAGATGCTGGAGGAAACAGGTACAAAATGGTCTATATCCACAGGCAAACAAGTCCTATATCGAAAAGGGCTCGCAAGCCAAAGAACACATCCCAACCGTGAAGCACAGCATCATGTTGGGGGTGCTTTGCTGCAGGAGGGTCTGGTGCACCACTAGAACACCTGGGAAGGACACTGCAGGGCAAATCAGTTTGCAATTTGAAGTGGTACATATGTGCAACAACCTACTAAATTCATAGTGACAGGTTGCACAAGTAAACAAGGAGCATAGACTATTTCCCTGACCGGGAATCGAACCCGGGCCGCGGCAGTGAGAGCGCCGAATCCTAACCACTAGACCACCAGGGAAGGGTACTAGAGTGAAAATCGGTTCCCAGTGTGAGCTGGTACATACAGTTGAAGTCGTAAGTTTCCATCCACTTAGGCTGGAGTCATTAAAACCTGTTTGTCAACCCCTCCACACATTTCTTGTTAACAAACTATAGTTTTGGCAGTCGGTTAGGACATCTACTTTGTGCATGACACAAGTAATTTTTCCAACAATTGTTTACAGACCGATTATTTCACTTATAATTCAGTGTATCACAAATCCAGTGGGTCAGAAGTTTACATACACTAAGTTGGCTGTGCCTTTAAACAGTTTGGAAAATTCCAGAAAATGATGTCATGGCTTTAGAAGCTTCTGATAGGCTAATTGACATCCTTTGAGTCAATTGGAGGTGTACCTGTAGATGTATTTCAAGGCCTACCTTCAAACTCAGTGCCTCTTTGCTTGACTCCATGGGAAAACCAAAGGAAATCAGCCAAGACCTCAGAAAAAAAATGTAGACCTCCACAAATCTGGTTCATCCTTGGGAGCAATTTCCAAACGCCTGAAGGTACCTCGCTCATCTGTAGAAACAATAGTACGCAAGTATAAACACCATGGGACCACGCAGGCGTCATACCGCTCAGGAAGGAGACGCGTTCTGTCTCCTAGAGATGAACGTACTTTGGGTCGAAAAGTGCAAATCCATCCCAGAACTACAGATGCTGGAGGAAACAGGTACAAAATGGTCTATATCCACAGGCAAACGAGTCCTATATCGAAAAGGGCTCGCAAGCCAAAGAACACATCCCAACCGTGAAGCACAGCATCATGTTGGGGGTGCTTTGCTGCAGGAGGGTCTGGTGCACCACTAGAACACCTGGGAAGGACACTGCAGGGCAAATCAGTTTGCAATTTGAAGTGGTACATATGTGCAACAACCTACTAAATTCATAGTGACAGGTTGCACAAGTAAACAAGGAGCATAGACTATTTCCCTGACCGGGAATCGAACCCGGGCCGCGGCAGTGAGAGCGCCGAATCCTAACCACTAGACCACCAGGGAAGGGTACTAGAGTGAAAATCGGTTCCCAGTGTGAGCTGGTACATACAGTTGAAGTCGTAAGTTTCCATCCACTTAGGCTGGAGTCATTAAAACCTGTTTGTCAACCCCTCCACACATTTCTTGTTAACAAACTATAGTTTTGGCAGTCGGTTAGGACATCTACTTTGTGCATGACACAAGTAATTTTTCCAACAATTGTTTACAGACCGATTATTTCACTTATAATTCAGTGTATCACAAATCCAGTGGGTCAGAAGTTTACATACACTAAGTTGGCTGTGCCTTTAAACAGTTTGGAAAATTCCAGAAAATGATGTCATGGCTTTAGAAGCTTCTGATAGGCTAATTGACATCCTTTGAGTCAATTGGAGGTGTACCTGTAGATGTATTTCAAGGCCTACCTTCAAACTCAGTGCCTCTTTGCTTGACTCCATGGGAAAACCAAAGGAAATCAGCCAAGACCTCAGAAAAAAAATGTAGACCTCCACAAATCTGGTTCATCCTTGGGAGCAATTTCCAAACGCCTGAAGGTACCTCGCTCATCTGTAGAAACAATAGTACGCAAGTATAAACACCATGGGACCACGCAGGCGTCATACCGCTCAGGAAGGAGACGCGTTCTGTCTCCTAGAGATGAACGTACTTTGGGTCGAAAAGTGCAAATCCATCCCAGAACTACAGATGCTGGAGGAAACAGGTACAAAATGGTCTATATCCACAGGCAAACGAGTCCTATATCGAAAAGGGCTCGCAAGCCAAAGAACACATCCCAACCGTGAAGCACAGCATCATGTTGGGGGTGCTTTGCTGCAGGAGGGTCTGGTGCACCACTAGAACACCTGGGAAGGACACTGCAGGGCAAATCAGTTTGCAATTTGAAGTGGTACATATGTGCAACAACCTACTAAATTCATAGTGACAGGTTGCACAAGTAAACAAGGAGCATAGACTATTTCCCTGACCGGGAATCGAACCCGGGCCGCGGCAGTGAGAGCGCCGAATCCTAACCACTAGACCACCAGGGAAGGGTACTAGAGTGAAAATCGGTTCCCAGTGTGAGCTGGTACATACAGTTGAAGTCGTAAGTTTCCATCCACTTAGGCTGGAGTCATTAAAACCTGTTTGTCAACCCCTCCACACATTTCTTGTTAACAAACTATAGTTTTGGCAGTCGGTTAGGACATCTACTTTGTGCATGACACAAGTAATTTTTCCAACAATTGTTTACAGACCGATTATTTCACTTATAATTCAGTGTATCACAAATCCAGTGGGTCAGAAGTTTACATACACTAAGTTGGCTGTGCCTTTAAACAGTTTGGAAAATTCCAGAAAATGATGTCATGGCTTTAGAAGCTTCTGATAGGCTAATTGACATCCTTTGAGTCAATTGGAGGTGTACCTGTAGATGTATTTCAAGGCCTACCTTCAAACTCAGTGCCTCTTTGCTTGACTCCATGGGAAAACCAAAGGAAATCAGCCAAGACCTCAGAAAAAAAATGTAGACCTCCACAAATCTGGTTCATCCTTGGGAGCAATTTCCAAACGCCTGAAGGTACCTCGCTCATCTGTAGAAACAATAGTACGCAAGTATAAACACCATGGGACCACGCAGGCGTCATACCGCTCAGGAAGGAGACGCGTTCTGTCTCCTAGAGATGAACGTACTTTGGGTCGAAAAGTGCAAATCCATCCCAGAACTACAGATGCTGGAGGAAACAGGTACAAAATGGTCTATATCCACAGGCAAACGAGTCCTATATCGAAAAGGGCTCGCAAGCCAAAGAACACATCCCAACCGTGAAGCACAGCATCATGTTGGGGGTGCTTTGCTGCAGGAGGGTCTGGTGCACCACTAGAACACCTGGGAAGGACACTGCAGGGCAAATCAGTTTGCAATTTGAATTGGTACATATGTGCAACAACCTACTAAATTCATAGTGACAGGTTGCACAAGTAAACAAGGAGCATAGACTATTTCCCTGACCGGGAATCGAACCCGGGCTGCGGCGGTGAGAGCGCCGAATCCTAACCACTAGACCACCAGGGAAGGGTACTAGAGTGAAAATCGGTTCCCAGTGTGAGCTGGTACATACAGTTGAAGTCGTAAGTTTCCATCCACTTAGGCTGGAGTCATTAAAACCTGTTTGTCAACCCCTCCACACATTTCTTGTTAACAAACTATAGTTTTGGCAGTCAGTTAGGACATCTACTTTGTGCATGACACAAGTAATTTTTCCAACAATTGTTTACAGACCGATTATTTCACTTATAATTCAGTGTATCACAAATCCAGTGGGTCAGAAGTTTACATACACTAAGTTGGCTGTGCCTTTAAACAGTTTGGAAAATTCCGGAAAATGATGTCATGGCTTTAGAAGCTTCTGATAGGCTAATTGACATCCTTTGAGTCAATTGGAGGTGTACCTGTAGATGTATTTCAAGGCCTACCTTCAAACTCAGTGCCTCTTTGCTTGACTCCATGGGAAAACCAAAGGAAATCAGCCAAGACCTCAGAAAAAAAATGTAGACCTCCACAAATCTGGTTCATCCTTGGGAGCAATTTCCAAACGCCTGAAGGTACCTCGCTCATCTGTAGAAACAATAGTACGCAAGTATAAACACCATGGGACCACGCAGGCGTCATACCGCTCAGGAAGGAGACGCGTTCTGTCTCCTAGAGATGAACGTATTTTGGGTCGAAAAGTGCAAATCCATCCCAGAACTACAGCAAAGGACCTTGTGAAGATGCTGGAGGAAACAGGTACAAAATGGTCTATATCCACAGGCAAACGAGTCCTATATCGAAAAGGGCTCGCAAGCCAAAGAACACATCCCAACCGTGAAGCACAGCATCATGTTGGGGGTGCTTTGCTGCAGGAGGGTCTGGTGCACCACTAGAACACCTGGAAAGGACACTGCAGGTCAAATCAGTTTGCAATTTGAATATGTGCGATAACCTTCCATATTCATAGTGACAGGTTGCACAAGTAAACATGTAGCACAAGTAAACATGTAGCAAAAGAGTAGTTCCCTGACCGGGAATCGAACCCGGGCCGCGGCGGTGAGAGCGCCGAATCCTAACCACTAGACCACCAGGGAAGGGTACTAGAGTGAAAATCGGTTCCCAGTGTGAGCTGGTACATACAGTTGAAGTCGTAAGTTTCCATCCACTTAGGCTGGAGTCATTAAAACCTGTTTGTCAACCCCTCCACACATTTCTTGTTAACAAACTATAGTTTTGGCAGTCGGTTAGGACATCTACTTTGTGCATGACACAAGTAATTTTTCCAACAATTGTTTACAGACCGATTATTTCACTTATAATTCAGTGTATCACAAATCCAGTGGGTCAGAAGTTTACATACACTAAGTTGGCTGTGCCTTTAAACAGTTTGGAAAATTCCAGAAAATGATGTCATGGCTTTAGAAGCTTCTGATAGGCTAATTGACATCCTTTGAGTCAATTGGAGGTGTACCTGTAGATGTATTTCAAGGCCTACCTTCAAACTCAGTGCCTCTTTGCTTGACTCCATGGGAAAACCAAAGGAAATCAGCCAAGACCTCAGAAAAAAAATGTAGACCTCCACAAATCTGGTTCATCCTTGGGAGCAATTTCCAAACGCCTGAAGGTACCTCGCTCATCTGTAGAAACAATAGTACGCAAGTATAAACACCATGGGACCACGCAGGCGTCATACCGCTCAGGAAGGAGACGCGTTCTGTCTCCTAGAGATGAACGTACTTTGGGTCGAAAAGTGCAAATCCATCCCAGAACTACAGCAAAGGACCTTGTGAAGATGCTGGAGGAAACAGGTACAAAATGGTCTATATCCACAGGCAAACGAGTCCTATATCGAAAAGGGCTCGCAAGCCAAAGAACACATCCCAACCGTGAAGCACAGCATCATGTTGGGGGTGCTTTGCTGCAGGAGGGTCTGGTGCACCACTAGAACACCTGGGAAGGACACTGCAGGGCAAATCAGTTTGCAATTTGAAGTGGTACATATGTGCAACAACCTACTAAATTCATAGTGACAGGTTGCACAAGTAAACAAGGAGCATAGACTATTTCCCTGACTGGGAATCGAACCCGGGCCACGGCGGTGAGAGCGCCGAATCCTAACCACTAGACCACCAGGGAAGGGTACTAGAGTGAAAATCGGTTCCCAGTGTGAGCTGGTACATACAGTTGAAGTCGTAAGTTTCCATCCACTTAGGCTGGAGTCATTAAAACCTGTTTGTCAACCCCTCCACACATTTCTTGTTAACAAACTATAGTTTTGGCAGTCGGTTAGGACATCTACTTTGTGCATGACACAAGTAATTTTTCCAACAATTGTTTACAGACCGATTATTTCACTTATAATTCAGTGTATCACAAATCCAGTGGGTCAGAAGTTTACATACACTAAGTTGGCTGTGCCTTTAAACAGTTTGGAAAATTCCCGAAAATGATGTCATGGCTTTAGAAGCTTCTGATAGGCTAATTGACATCCTTTGAGTCAATTGGAGGTGTACCTGTAGATGTATTTCAAGGCCTACCTTCAAACTCAGTGCCTCTTTGCTTGACTCCATGGGAAAACCAAAGGAAATCAGCCAAGACCTCAGAAAAAAATGTAGACCTCCACAAATCTGGTTCATCCTTGGGAGCAATTTCCAAACGCCTGAAGGTACCTCGCTCATCTGTAGAAACAATAGTACGCAAGTATAAACACCATGGGACCACGCAGGCGTCATACCGCTCAGGAAGGAGACGCGTTCTGTCTCCTAGAGATGAACGTACTTTGGGTCGAAAAGTGCAAATCCATCCCAGAACTACAGCAAAGGACCTTGTGAAGATGCTGGAGGAAACAGGTACAAAATGGTCTATATCCACAGGCAAACGAGTCCTATATCGAAAAGGGCTCGCAAGCCAAAGAACACATCCCAACCGTGAAGCACAGCATCATGTTGGGGGTGCTTTGCTGCAGGAGGGTCTGGTGCACCACTAGAACACCTGGGAAGGACACTGCAGGTCAAATCAGTTTGCAATTTGAATATGTGCGATAACCTTCCATATTTATAGTGACAGGTTGCACAAGTAAACATGTAGCACAAGTAAACATGTAGCAAAAGAGTAGTTCCCTGACCGGGAATCGAACCCGGGCCGCGGCGGTGAGAGCACCGAATCCTAACCACTAGACCACCAGGGAAGGGTACTAGAGTGAAAATCGGTTCCCAGTGTGAGCTGGTACATACAGTTGAAGTCGTAAGTTTCCATCCACTTAGGCTGGAGTCATTAAAACCTGTTTGTCAACCCCTCCACACATTTCTTGTTAACAAACTATAGTTTTGGCAGTCGGTTAGGACATCTACTTTGTGCATGACACAAGTAATTTTTCCAACAATTGTTTACAGACCGATTATTTCACTTATAATTCAGTGTATCACAAATCCAGTGGGTCAGAAGTTTACATACACTAAGTTGGCTGTGCCTTTAAACAGTTTGGAAAATTCCCGAAAATGATGTCATGGCTTTAGAAGCTTCTGATAGGCTAATTGACATCCTTTGAGTCAATTGGAGGTGTACCTGTAGATGTATTTCAAGGCCTACCTTCAAACTCAGTGCCTCTTTGCTTGACTCCATGGGAAAACCAAAGGAAATCAGCCAAGACCTCAGAAAAAAAATGTAGACCTCCACAAATCTGGTTCATCCTTGGGAGCAATTTCCAAACGCCTGAAGGTACCTCGCTCATCTGTAGAAACAATAGTACGCAAGTATAAACACCATGGGACCACGCAGGCGTCATACCGCTCAGGAAGGAGACGCGTTCTGTCTCCTAGAGATGAACGTACTTTGGGTCGAAAAGTGCAAATCCATCCCAGAACTACAGCAAAGGACCTTGTGAAGATGCTGGAGGAAACAGGTACAAAATGGTCTATATCCACAGGCAAACGAGTCCTGCATCGAAAAGGGCTCGCAAGCCAAAGAACACATCCCAACCGTGAAGCACAGCATCATGTTGGGGGTGCTTTGCTGCAGGAGGGTCTGGTGCACCACTAGAACACCTGGGAAGGACACTGCAGGGCAAATCAGTTTGCAATTTGAAGTGGTACATATGTGCAACAACCTACTAAATTCATAGTGACAGGTTGCACAAGTAAACAAGGAGCATAGACTATTTCCCTGACCGGGAATCGAACCCGGGCCACGGCGGTGAGAGCGCCGAATCCTAACCACTAGACCACCAGGGAAGGGTACTAGAGTGAAAATCGGTTCCCAGTGTGAGCTGGTACATACAGTTGAAGTCATAAGTTTCCATCCACTTAGGCTGGAGTCATTAAAACCTGTTTGTCAACCCCTCCACACATTTCTTGTTAACAAACTATAGTTTTGGCAGTCGGTTAGGACATCTACTTTGTGCATGACACAAGTAATTTTTCCAACAATTGTTTACAGACCGATTATTTCACTTATAATTCAGTGTATCACAAATCCAGTGGGTCAGAAGTTTACATACACTAAGTTGGCTGTGCCTTTAAACAGTTTGGAAAATTCCCGAAAATGATGTCATGGCTTTAGAAGCTTCTGATAGGCTAATTGACATCCTTTGAGTCAATTGGAGGTGTACCTGTAGATGTATTTCAAGGCCTACCTTCAAACTCAGTGCCTCTTTGCTTGACTCCATGGGAAAACCAAAGGAAATCAGCCAAGACCTCAGAAAAAAAATGTAGACCTCCACAAATCTGGTTCATCCTTGGGAGCAATTTCCAAACGCCTGAAGGTACCTCGCTCATCTGTAGAAACAATAGTACGCAAGTATAAACACCATGGGACCACGCAGGCGTCATACCGCTCAGGAAGGAGACGCGTTCTGTCTCCTAGAGATGAACGTACTTTGGGTCGAAAAGTGCAAATCCATCCCAGAACTACAGCAAAGGACCTTGTGAAGATGCTGGAGGAAACAGGTACAAAATGGTCTATATCCACAGGCAAACGAGTCCTATATCGAAAAGGGCTCGCAAGCCAAAGAACACATCCCAACCGTGAAGCACAGCATCATGTTGGGGGTGCTTTGCTGCAGGACGGTCTGGTGCACCACTAGAACACCTGGGAAGGACACTGCAGGGCAAATCAGTTTGCAATTTGAAGTGGTACATATGTGCAACAACCTACTAAATTCGTAAGTTTCCATCCACTTAGGCTGGAGTCATTAAAACCTGTTTGTCAACCCCTCCACACATTTCTTGTTAACAAACTATAGTTTTGGCAGTCGGTTAGGACATCTACTTTGTGCATGACACAAGTAATTTTTCCAACAATTGTTTACAGACCGATTATTTCACTTATAATTCAGTGTATCACAAATCCAGTGGGTCAGAAGTTTACATACACTAAGTTTGCTGTGCCTTTAAACAGTTTGGAAAATTCCCGAAAATGATGTCATGGCTTCTGATAGGCTAATTGACATCCTTTGAGTCAATTGGAGGTGTACCTGTAGATGTATTTCAAGGCCTACCTTCAAACTCAGTGCCTCTTTGCTTGACTCCATGGGAAAACCAAAGGAAATCAGCCAAGACCTCAGAAAAAAAATGTAGACCTCCACAAATCTGGTTCATCCTTGGGAGCAATTTCCAAACGCCTGAAGGTACCTCGCTCATCTGTAGAAACAATAGTACGCAAGTATAAACACCATGGGACCACGCAGGCGTCATACCGCTCAGGAAGGAGACGCGTTCTGTCTCCTAGAGATGAACGTACTTTGGGTCGAAAAGTGCAAATCCATCCTAGAACTACAGCAAAGGACCTTGTGAAGATGCTGGAGGAAACAGGTACAAAATGGTCTATATCCACAGGCAAACGAGTCCTATATCGAAAAGGGCTCGCAAGCCAAAGAACACATCCCAACCGTGAAGCACAGCATCATGTTGGGGGTGCTTTGCTGCAGGACGGTCTGGTGCACCACTAGAACACCTGGGAAGGACACTGCAGGGCAAATCAGTTTAAAAATTTGAAGTGGTACATATGTGCAACAACCTACTAAATTCATAGTGACAGGTTGCACAAGTAAACAAGGAGCATAGACTATTTCCCTGACCGGGAATCGAACCCGGGCCACGGCGGTGAGAGCGCCGAATCCTAACCACTAGACCACCAGGGAAGGGTACTAGAGTGAAAATCGGTTCCCAGTGTGAGCTGGTACATACAGTTGAAGTCATAAGTTTCCATCCACTTAGGCTGGAGTCATTAAAACCTGTTTGTCAACCCCTCCACACATTTCTTGTTAACAAACTATAGTTTTGGCAGTCGGTTAGGACATCTACTTTGTGCATGACACAAGTAATTTTTCCAACAATTGTTTACAGACCGATTATTTCACTTATAATTCAGTGTATCACAAATCCAGTGGGTCAGAAGTTTACATACACTAAGTTTGCTGTGCCTTTAAACAGTTTGGAAAATTCCCGAAAATGATGTCATGGCTTTAGAAGCTTCTGATAGGCTAATTGACATCCTTTGAGTCAATTGGAGGTGTACCTGTAGATGTATTTCAAGGCCTACCTTCAAACTCAGTGCCTCTTTGCTTGACTCCATGGGAAAACCAAAGGAAATCAGCCAAGACCTCAGAAAAAAAATGTAGACCTCCACAAATCTGGTTCATCCTTGGGAGCAATTTCCAAACGCCTGAAGGTACCTCGCTCATCTGTAGAAACAATAGTACGCAAGTGGGACCACGCCATGGGACCACGCAGGCGTCATACCGCTCAGGAAGGAGACGCGTTCTGTCTCCTAGAGATGAACGTACTTTGGGTCGAAAAGTGCAAATCCATCCCAGAACTACAGCAAAGGACCTTGTGAAGATGCTGGAGGAAACAGGTACAAAATGGTCTATATCCACAGGCAAACGAGTCCTATATCGAAAAGGGCTCGCAAGCCAAAGAACACATCCCAACCGTGAAGCACAGCATCATGTTGGGGATGCTTTGCTGCAGGACGGTCTGGTGCACCACTAGAACACCTGGGAAGGACACTGCAGGGCAAATCAGTTTGCAATTTGAAGTGGTACATATGTGCAACAACCTACTAAATTCATAGTGACAGGTTGCACAAGTAAACAAGGAGCATAGACTATTTCCCTGACCGGGAATCGAACCCGGGCCACGGCGGTGAGAGCGCCGAATCCTAACCACTAGACCACCAGGGAAGGGTACTAGAGTGAAAATCGGTTCCCAGTGTGAGCTGGTACATACAGTTGAAGTCGTAAGTTTCCATCCACTTAGGCTGGAGTCATTAAAACCTGTTTGTCAACCCCTCCACACATTTCTTGTTAACAAACAATAGTTTTGGCAGTCGGTTAGGACATCTACTTTGTGCATGACACAAGTAATTTTTCCAACAATTGTTTACAGACCGATTATTTCACTTATAATTCAGTGTATCACAAATCCAGTGGGTCAGAAGTTTACATACACTAAGTTGGCTGTGCCTTTAAACAGTTTGGAAAATTCCCGAAAATGATGTCATGGCTTTAGAAGCTTCTGATAGGCTAATTGACATCCTTTGAGTCAATTGGAGGTGTACCTGTAGATGTATTTCAAGGCCTACCTTCAAACTCAGTGCCTCTTTGCTTGACTCCATGGGAAAACCAAAGGAAATCAGCCAAGACCTCAGAAAAAAAATGTAGACCTCCACAAATCTGGTTCATCCTTGGGAGCAATTTCCAAACGCCTGAAGGTACCTCGCTCATCTGTAGAAACAATAGTACGCAAGTATAAACACCATGGGACCACGCAGGCGTCATACCGCTCAGGAAGGAGACGCGTTCTGTCTCCTAGAGATGAACGTACTTTGGGTCGAAAAGTGCAAATCCATCCCAGAACTACAGCAAAGGACCTTGTGAAGATGCTGGAGGAAACAGGTACAAAATGGTCTATATCCACAGGCAAACGAGTCCTATATCGAAAAGGGCTCGCAAGCCAAAGAACACATCCCAACTGTGAAGCACAGCATCATGTTGGGGGTGCTTTGCTGCAGGAGGGTCTGGTGCACCACTAGAACACCTGGGAAGGACACTGCAGGGCAAATCAGTTTGCAATTTGAATATGTGCAACAACCTACTAAATTCATAGTGACAGGTTGCACAAGTAAACAAGGAGCATAGACTATTTCCCTGACCGGGAATCGAACCCAGGCCACGGCGGTGAGAGCGCCAAATCCTAACCACTAGACCACCAGGGAAGGGTACTAGAGTGCAAATCGGTTCCCAGTGTGAGCTGGTACATATGTGCGATAACCTTCGATATTCATAGTGACAGGTTGCACAAGTAAACATGTAGCAAAAGAGTAGTTCCCTGACCTGGAATCGAACCCGGGCCGCGGCGGTGAGAGCGCCGAATCCTAACCACTAGACCACCAGGGAAGGGTACTAGAGTGAAAATCGGTTCCCAGTGTGAGCTGGTACATACAGTTGAAGTCGTAAGTTTCCATCCACTTAGGCTGGAGTCATTAAAACCTGTTTGTCAACCCCTCCACACATTTCTTGTTAACAAACTATAGTTTTGGCAGTCGGTTAGGACATCTACTTTGTGCATGACACAAGTAATTTTTCCAACAATTGTTTACAGACCGATTATTTCACTTATAATTCAGTGTATCACAAATCCAGTGGGTCAGAAGTTTACATACACTAAGTTGGCTGTGCCTTTAAACAGTTTGGAAAATTCCCGAAAATGATGTCATGGCTTTAGAAGCTTCTGATAGGCTAATTGACATCCTTTGAGTCAATTGGAGGTGTACCTGTAGATGTATTTCAAGGCCTACCTTCAAACTCAGTGCCTCTTTGCTTGACTCCATGGGAAAACCAAAGGAAATCAGCCAAGACCTCAGAAAAAAAATGTAGACCTCCACAAATCTGGTTCATCCTTGGGAGCAATTTCCAAACACCTGAAGGTACCTCGCTCATCTGTAGAAACAATAGTACGCAAGTATAAACACCATGGGACCACGCAGGCGTCATACCGCTCAGGAAGGAGACGCGTTCTGTCTCCTAGAGATGAACGTACTTTGGGTCGAAAAGTGCAAATCCATCCCAGAACTACAGCAAAGGACCTTGTGAAGATGCTGGAGGAAACAGGTACAAAATGGTCTATATCCACAGGCAAACGAGTCCTATATCGAAAAGGGCTCGCAAGCCAAAGAACACATCCCAACCGTGAAGCACAGCATCATGTTGGGGGTGCTTTGCTGCAGGAGGGTCTGGTGCACCACTAGAACACCTGGGAAGGACACTGCAGGGCAAATCAGTTTGCAATTTGAATATGTGCAACAACCTACTAAATTCATAGTGACAGGTTGCACAAGTAAACAAGGAGCATAGACTATTTGCCTGACCAGGAATCGAACCCGGGCCGCGGCGGTGAGAGCGCCGAATCCTAACCACTAGACCACCAGGGAAGGGTACTAGAGTGCAAATCGGTTCCCAGTGTGAGCTGGTACATATGTGCGATAACCTTCGATATTCATAGTGACAGTTTGCACAAGTAAACATGTAGCAAAAGAGTAGTTCCCTGACCGGGAATCAAACCCGGACCGCGGCGGTGAGAGCGCCGAATCCTAACCACTAGACCACCAGGGAAGGGTACTAGAGTGAAAATCGGTTCCCAGTGTGAGCTGGTACATACAGTTGAAGTCATAAGTTTCCATCCACTTAGGCTGGAGTCATTAAAACCTGTTTGTCAACCCCTCCACACATTTCTTGTTAACAAACTATAGTTTTGGCAGTCGGTTAGGACATCTACTTTGTGCATGACACAAGTAATTTTTCCAACAATTGTTTACAGACCGATTATTTCACTTATAATTCAGTGTATCACAAATCCAGTGGGTCAGAAGTTTACATACACTAAGTTGGCTGTGCCTTTAAACAGTTTGGAAAATTCCCGAAAATGATGTCATGGCTTTAGAAGCTTCTGATAGGCTAATTGACATCCTTTGAGTCAATTGGAGGTGTACCTGTAGATGTATTTCAAGGCCTACCTTCAAACTCAGTGCCTCTTTGCTTGACTCCATGGGAAAACCAAAGGAAATCAGCCAAGACCTCAGAAAAAAAATGTAGACCTCCACAAATCTGGTTCATCCTTGGGAGCAATTTCCAAACGCCTGAAGGTACCTCGCTCATCTGTAGAAACAATAGTAAAAAAGTGCAAATCCATCCCAGAACTACAGCAAAGGACCTTGTGAAGATGCTGGAGGAAACAGGTACAAAATGGTCTATATCCACAGGCAAACGAGTCCTATATCGAAAAGGGCTCGCAAGCCAAAGAACACATCCCAACTGTGAAGCACAGCATCATGTTGGGGGTGCTTTGCTGCAGGAGGGTCTGGTGCACCACTAGAACACCTGGGAAGGACACTGCAGGGCAAATCAGTTTGCAATTTGAATATGTGCAACAACCTACTAAATTCATAGTGACAGGTTGCACAAGTAAACAAGGAGCATAGACTATTTGCCTGACCAGGAATCGAACCCGGGCCGCGGCAGTGAGAGCGCCGAATCCTAACCACTAGACCACCAGGGAAGGGTACTAGAGTGCAAATCGGTTCCCAGTGTGAGCTGGTACATATGTGCGATAACCTTCGATATTCATAGTGACAGGTTGCACAAGTAAACATGTAGCAAAAGAGTAGTTCCCTGACCGGGAATCGAACCCGGGCCGCGGCGGTGAGAGCGCCGAATCCTAACCACTAGACCACCAGGGAAGGGTACTAGAGTGAAAATCGGTTCCCAGTGTGAGCTGGTACATATGTGCGATAACCTTCGATATTCATAGTGACAGGTTGCACAAGTAAACATGTAGCAAAAGAGTAGTTCCCTGACCGGGAATCGAACCCGGGCCACGGCGGTGAGAGCACCGAATCCTAACCACTAGACCACCAGGGAAGGGTACTAGAAAATCGGTTCCCAGTGTGAGCTGGTACATACAGTTGAAGTCATAAGTTTCCATCCACTTAGGCTGGAGTCATTAAAACCTGTTTGTCAACCCCTCCACACATTTCTTGTTAACAAACTATAGTTTTGGCAGTCGGTTAGGACATCTACTTTGTGCATGACACAAGTAATTTTTCCAACAATTGTTTACAGACCGATTATTTCACTTATAATTCAGTGTATCACAAATCCAGTGGGTCAGAAGTTTACATACACTAAGTTGGCTGTGCCTTTAAACAGTTTGGAAAATTCCCGAAAATGATGTCATGGCTTTAGAAGCTTCTGATAGGCTAATTGACATCCTTTGAGTCAATTGGAGGTGTACCTGTAGATGTATTTCAAGGCCTACCTTCAAACTCAGTGCCTCTTTGCTTGACTCCATGGGAAAACCAAAGGAAATCAGCCAAGACCTCAGAAAAAAAATGTAGACCTCCACAAATCTGGTTCATCCTTGGGAGCAATTTCCAAACGCCTGAAGGTACCTCGCTCATCTGTAGAAACAATAGTACGCAAGTATAAACACCATGGGACCACGCAGGCGTCATACCGCTCAGGAAGGAGACGCGTTCTGTCTCCTAGAGATGAACGTACTTTGGGTCGAAAAGTGCAAATCCATCCCAGAACTACAGCAAAGGACCTTGTGAAGATGCTGGAGGAAACAGGTACAAAATGGTCTATATCCACAGGCAAACGAGTCCTATATCGAAAAGGGCTCGCAAGCCAAAGAACACATCCCAACCGTGAAGCACAGCATCATGTTGGGGGTGCTTTGCTGCAGGAGGGTCTGGTGCACCACTAGAACACCTGGGAAGGACACTGCAGGGCAAATCAGTTTGCAATTTGAATATGTGCAACAACCTACTAAATTCATAGTGACAGGTTGCACAAGTAAACAAGGAGCATAGACTATTTCCCTGACCGGGAATCGAACCCAGGCCGCGGCGGTGAGAGCGCCGAATCCTAACCACTAGACCACCAGGGAAGGGTACTAGAGTGCAAATCGGTTCCCAGTGTGAGCTGGTACATATGTGCGATAACCTTCGATATTCATAGTGACAGGTTGCACAAGTAAACATGTAGCAAAAGAGTAGTTCCCTGACCGGGAATAGAACCCGGGCCGCGGCGGTGAGTGCGCCGAATCCTAACCACTAGACCACCAGGGAAGGGTACTAGAGTGAAAATCGGTTCCCAGTGTGAGCTGGTACATACAGTTGAAGTCATAAGTTTCCATCCACTTAGGCTGGAGTCATTAAAACCTGTTTGTCAACCCCTCCACACATTTCTTGTTAACAAACTATAGTTTTGGCAGTCGGTTAGGACATCTACTTTGTGCATGACACAAGTAATTTTTCCAACAATTGTTTACAGACCGATTATTTCACTTATAATTCAGTGTATCACAAATCCAGTGGGTCAGAAGTTTACATACACTAAGTTGGCTGTGCCTTTAAACAGTTTGGAAAATTCCCGAAAATGATGTCATGGCTTTAGAAGCTTCTGATAGGCTAATTGACATCCTTTGAGTCAATTGGAGGTGTACCTGTAGATGTATTTCAAGGCCTACCTTCAAACTCAGTGCCTCTTTGCTTGACTCCATGGGAAAACCAAAGGAAATCAGCCAAGACCTCAGAAAAAAAATGTAGACCTCCACAAATCTGGTTCATCCTTGGGAGCAATTTCCAAACGCCTGAAGGTACCTCGCTCATCTGTAGAAACAATAGTACGCAAGTATAAACACCATGGGACCACGCAGGCGTCATACCGCTCAGGAAGGAGACGCGTTCTGTCTCCTAGAGATGAACGTACTTTGGGTCGAAAAGTGCAAATCCATCCCAGAACTACAGCAAAGGACCTTGTGAAGATGCTGGAGGAAACAGGTACAAAATGGTCTATATCCACAGGCAAACGAGTCCTATATCGAAAAGGGCTCGCAAGCCAAAGAACACATCCCAACTGTGAAGCACAGCATCATGTTGGGGGTGCTTTGCTGCAGGAGGGTCTGGTGCACCACTAGAACACCTGGGAAGGACACTGCAGGTCAAATCAGTTTGCAATTTGAATATGTGCGATAACCTTCCATATTCATAGTGACAGGTTGCACAAGTAAACATGTAGCAAAAGAGTAGTTCCCTGACCGGGAATCGAACCCAGGCCGCGGCGGTGAGAGCGCCGAATCCTAACCACTAGACCACCAGGGAAGGGTACTAGAGTGAAAATCGGTTCCCAGTGTGAGCTGGTACATACAGTTGAAGTCGTAAGTTTCCATCCACTTAGGCTGGAGTCATTAAAACCTGTTTGTCAACCCCTCCACACATTTCTTGTTAACAAACTATAGTTTTGGCAGTCGGTTAGGACATCTACTTTGTGCATGACACAAGTAATTTTTCCAACAATTGTTTACAGACCGATTATTTCACTTATAATTCAGTGTATCACAAATCCAGTGGGTCAGAAGTTTACATACACTAAGTTGGCTGTGCCTTTAAACAGTTTGGAAAATTCCCGAAAATGATGTCATGGCTTTAGAAGCTTCTGATAGGCTAATTGACATCCTTTGAGTCAATTGGAGGTGTACCTGTAGATGTATTTCAAGGCCTACCTTCAAACTCAGTGCCTCTTTGCTTGACTCCATGGGAAAACCAAAGGAAATCAGCCAAGACCTCAGAAAAAAAATGTAGACCTCCACAAATCTGGTTCATCCTTGGGAGCAATTTCCAAACGCCTGAAGGTACCTCGCTCATCTGTAGAAACAATAGTACGCAAGTATAAACACCATGGGACCACGCAGGCGTCATACCGCTCAGGAAGGAGACGTGTTCTGTCTCCTAGAGATGAACGTACTTTGGGTCGAAAAGTGCAAATCCATCCCAGAACTACAGCAAAGGACCTTGTGAAGATGCTGGAGGAAACAGGTACAAAATGGTCTATATCCACAGGCAAACGAGTCCTATATCGAAAAGGGCTCGCAAGCCAAAGAACACATCCCAACCGTGAAGCACAGCATCATGTTGGGGGTGCTTTGCTGCAGGAGGGTCTGGTGCACCACTAGAACACCTGGGAAGGACACTGCAGGTCAAATCAGTTTGCAATTTGAATATGTGCGATAACCTTCCATATTCATAGTGACAGGTTGCACAAGTAAACATGTAGCAAAAGAGTAGTTCCCTGACCAGGAATCGAACCCGGGCCGCGGCGGTGAGAGCGCCGAATCCTAACCACTAGACCACCAGGGAAGGGTACTAGAGTGCAAATCGGTTCCCAGTGTGAGCTGGTACATATGTGCGATAACCTTCGATATTCATAGTGACAGGTTGCACAAGTAAACATGTAGCAAAAGAGTAGTTCCCTGACCGGGAATCGAACCCGGGCCGCGGCGGTGAGAGCGCCGAATCCTAACCACTAGACCACCAGGGAAGGGTACTAGAGTGAAAATCGGTTCCCAGTGTGAGCTGGTACATATGTGCGATAACCTTCGATATTCATAGTGACAGGTTGCACAAGTAAACATGTAGCAAAAGAGTAGTTCCCTGACCGGGAATCGAACCCGGGCCGCGGCGGTGAGAGCGCCGAATCCTAACCACTAGACCACCAGGGAAGGGTACTAGAGTGAAAATCGGTTCCCAGTGTGAGCTGGTACATACAGTTGAAGTCATAAGTTTCCATCCACTTAGGCTGGAGTCATTAAAACCTGTTTGTCAACCCCTCCACACATTTCTTGTTAACAAACTATAGTTTTGGCAGTCGGTTAGGACATCTACTTTGTGCATGACACAAGTAATTTTTCCAACAATTGTTTACAGACCGATTATTTCACTTATAATTCAGTGTATCACAAATCCAGTGGGTCAGAAGTTTACATACACTAAGTTGGCTGTGCCTTTAAACAGTTTGGAAAATTCCAGAAAATGATGTCATGGCTTTAGAAGCTTCTGATAGGCTAATTGACATCCTTTGAGTCAATTGGAGGTGTACCTGTAGATGTATTTCAAGGCCTACCTTCAAACTCAGTGCCTCTTTGCTTGACTCCATGGGAAAACCAAAGGAAATCAGCCAAGACCTCAGAAAAAAAATGTAGACCTCCACAAATCTGGTTCATCCTTGGGAGCAATTTCCAAACGCCTGAAGGTACCTCGCTCATCTGTAGAAACAATAGTACGCAAGTATAAACACCATGGGACCACGCAGGCGTCATACCGCTCAGGAAGGAGACGCGTTCTGTCTCCTAGAGATGAACGTACTTTGGGTCGAAAAGTGCAAATCCATCCCAGAACTACAGCAAAGGACCTTGTGAAGATGCTGGAGGAAACAGGTACAAAATGGTCTATATCCACAGGCAAACGAGTCCTATATCGAAAAGGGCTCGCAAGCCAAAGAACACATCCCAACCGTGAAGCACAGCATCATGTTGGGGGTGCTTTGCTGCAGGAGGGTCTGGTGCACCACTAGAACACCTGGGAAGGACACTGCAGGGCAAATCAGTTTGCAATTTGAAGTGGTACATATGTGCAACAACCTACTAAATTCATAGTGACAGGTTGCACAAGTAAACAAGGAGCATAGACTATTTCCCTGACCGGGAATCGAACCCGGGCCACGGCAGTGAGAGCGCCGAATCCTAACCACTAGACCACCAGGGAAGGGTACTAGAGTGAAAATCGGTTCCCAGTGTGAGCTGGTACATACAGTTGAAGTCATAAGTTTCCATCCACTTAGGCTGGAGTCATTAAAACCTGTTTGTCAACCCCTCCACACATTTCTTGTTAACAAACTATAGTTTTGGCAGTCGGTTAGGACATCTACTTTGTGCATGACACAAGTAATTTTTCCAACAATTGTTTACAGACCGATTATTTCACTTATAATTCAGTGTATCACAAATCCAGTGGGTCAGAAGTTTACATACACTAAGTTGGCTGTGCCTTTAAACAGTTTGGAAAATTCCCGAAAATGATGTCATGGCTTTAGAAGCTTCTGATAGGCTAATTGACATCCTTTGAGTCAATTGGAGGTGTACCTGTAGATGTATTTCAAGGCCTACCTTCAAACTCAGTGCCTCTTTGCTTGACTCCATGGGAAAACCAAAGGAAATCAGCCAAGACCTCAGAAAAAAAATGTAGACCTCCACAAATCTGGTTCATCCTTGGGAGCAATTTCCAAACGCCTGAAGGTACCTCGCTCATCTGTAGAAACAATAGTACGCAAGTATAAACACCATGGGACCACGCAGGCGTCATACCGCTCAGGAAGGAGACGCGTTCTGTCTCCTAGAGATGAACGTACTTTGGGTCGAAAAGTGCAAATCCATCCCAGAACTACAGCAAAGGACCTTGTGAAGATGCTGGAGGAAACAGGTACAAAATGGTCTATATCCACAGGCAAACGAGTCCTATATCGAAAAGGGCTCGCAAGCCAAAGAACACATCCCAACCGTGAAGCACAGCATCATGTTGGGGGTGCTTTGCTGCAGGAGGGTCTGGTGCACCACTAGAACACCTGGGAAGGACACTGCAGGGCAAATCAGTTTGCAATTTGAAGTGGTACATATGTGCAACAACCTACTAAATTCATAGTGACAGGTTGCACAAGTAAACAAGGAGCATAGACTATTTCCCTGACCGGGAATCGAACCCGGGCCACGGCGGTGAGAGCGCCGAATCCTAACCACTAGACCACCAGGGAAGGGTACTAGAGTGAAAATCGGTTCCCAGTGTGAGCTGGTACATACAGTTGAAGTCGTAAGTTTCCATCCACTTAGGCTGGAGTCATTAAAACCTGTTTGTCAACCCCTCCACACATTTCTTGTTAACAAACAATAGTTTTGGAAGTCGGTTAGGACATCTACTTTGTGCATGACACAAGTAATTTTTCCAACAATTGTTTACAGACCGATTATTTCACTTATAATTCAGTGTATCACAAATCCAGTGGGTCAGAAGTTTACATACACTAAGTTTGCTGTGCCTTTAAACAGTTTGGAAAATTCCCGAAAATGATGTCATGGCTTTAGAAGCTTCTGATAGGCTAATTGACATCCTTTGAGTCAATTGGAGGTGTACCTGTAGATGTATTTCAAGGCCTACCTTCAAACTCAGTGCCTCTTTGCTTGACTCCATGGGAAAACCAAAGGAAATCAGCCAAGACCTCAGAAAAAAAATGTAGACCTCCACAAATCTGGTTCATCCTTGGGAGCAATTTCCAAACGCCTGAAGGTACCTCGCTCATCTGTAGAAACAATAGTACGCAAGTATAAACACCATGGGACCACGCAGGCGTCATACCGCTCAGGAAGGAGACGCGTTCTGTCTCCTAGAGATGAACGTACTTTGGGTCGAAAAGTGTAAATCCATCCCAGAACTACAGCAAAGGACCTTGTGAAGATGCTGGAGGAAACAGGTACAAAATGGTCTATATCCACAGGCAAACGAGTCCTATATCGAAAAGGGCTCGCAAGCCAAAGAACACATCCCAACCGTGAAGCACAGCATCATGTTGGGGGTGCTTTGCTGCAGGAGGGTCTGGTGCACCACTAGAACACCTGGGAAGGACACTGCAGGTCAAATCAGTTTGCAATTTGAATATGTGCGATAACCTTCCATATTCATAGTGACAGGTTGCACAAGTAAACATGTAGCAAAAGAGTAGTTCCCTGACCAGGAATCGAACCCGGGCCGCGGCGGTGAGAGCGCCGAATCCTAACCACTAGACCACCAGGGAAGGGTACTAGAGTGCAAATCGGTTCCCAGTGTGAGCTGGTACATATGTGCGATAACCTTCGATATTCATAGTGACAGGTTGCACAAGTAAACATGTAGCAAAAGAGTAGTTCCCTGACCGGGAATCGAACCCGGGCCGCGGCGGTGAGAGCGCCGAATCCTAACCACTAGACCACCAGGGAAGGGTACTAGAGTGAAAATCGGTTCCCAGTGTGAGCTGGTACATATGTGCGATAACCTTCGATATTCATAGTGACAGGTTGCACAAGTAAACATGTAGCAAAAGAGTAGTTCCCTGACCGGGAATCGAACCCGGGCCGCGGCGGTGAGAGCGCCGAATCCTAACCACTAGACCACCAGGGAAGGGTACTAGAGTGAAAATCGGTTCCCAGTGTGAGCTGGTACATACAGTTGAAGTCATAAGTTTCCATCCACTTAGGCTGGAGTCATTAAAACCTGTTTGTCAACCCCTCCACACATTTCTTGTTAACAAACTATAGTTTTGGCAGTCGGTTAGGACATCTACTTTGTGCATGACACAAGTAATTTTTCCAACAATTGTTTACAGACCGATTATTTCACTTATAATTCAGTGTATCACAAATCCAGTGGGTCAGAAGTTTACATACACTAAGTTGGCTGTGCCTTTAAACAGTTTGGAAAATTCCAGAAAATGATGTCATGGCTTTAGAAGCTTCTGATAGGCTAATTGACATCCTTTGAGTCAATTGGAGGTGTACCTGTAGATGTATTTCAAGGCCTACCTTCAAACTCAGTGCCTCTTTGCTTGACTCCATGGGAAAACCAAAGGAAATCAGCCAAGACCTCAGAAAAAAAATGTAGACCTCCACAAATCTGGTTCATCCTTGGGAGCAATTTCCAAACGCCTGAAGGTACCTCGCTCATCTGTAGAAACAATAGTACGCAAGTATAAACACCATGGGACCACGCAGGCGTCATACCGCTCAGGAAGGAGACGCGTTCTGTCTCCTAGAGATGAACGTACTTTGGGTCGAAAAGTGCAAATCCATCCCAGAACTACAGCAAAGGACCTTGTGAAGATGCTGGAGGAAACAGGTACAAAATGGTCTATATCCACAGGCAAACGAGTCCTATATCGAAAAGGGCTCGCAAGCCAAAGAACACATCCCAACCGTGAAGCACAGCATCATGTTGGGGGTGCTTTGCTGCAGGAGGGTCTGGTGCACCACTAGAACACCTGGGAAGGACACTGCAGGGCAAATCAGTTTGCAATTTGAAGTGGTACATATGTGCAACAACCTACTAAATTCATAGTGACAGGTTGCACAAGTAAACAAGGAGCATAGACTATTTCCCTGACCGGGAATCGAACCCGGGCCACGGCAGTGAGAGCGCCGAATCCTAACCACTAGACCACCAGGGAAGGGTACTAGAGTGAAAATCGGTTCCCAGTGTGAGCTGGTACATACAGTTGAAGTCATAAGTTTCCATCCACTTAGGCTGGAGTCATTAAAACCTGTTTGTCAACCCCTCCACACATTTCTTGTTAACAAACTATAGTTTTGGCAGTCGGTTAGGACATCTACTTTGTGCATGACACAAGTAATTTTTCCAACAATTGTTTACAGACCGATTATTTCACTTATAATTCAGTGTATCACAAATCCAGTGGGTCAGAAGTTTACATACACTAAGTTGGCTGTGCCTTTAAACAGTTTGGAAAATTCCCGAAAATGATGTCATGGCTTTAGAAGCTTCTGATAGGCTAATTGACATCCTTTGAGTCAATTGGAGGTGTACCTGTAGATGTATTTCAAGGCCTACCTTCAAACTCAGTGCCTCTTTGCTTGACTCCATGGGAAAACCAAAGGAAATCAGCCAAGACCTCAGAAAAAAAATGTAGACCTCCACAAATCTGGTTCATCCTTGGGAGCAATTTCCAAACGCCTGAAGGTACCTCGCTCATCTGTAGAAACAATAGTACGCAAGTATAAACACCATGGGACCACGCAGGCGTCATACCGCTCAGGAAGGAGACGCGTTCTGTCTCCTAGAGATGAACGTACTTTGGGTCGAAAAGTGCAAATCCATCCCAGAACTACAGCAAAGGACCTTGTGAAGATGCTGGAGGAAACAGGTACAAAATGGTCTATATCCACAGGCAAACGAGTCCTATATCGAAAAGGGCTCGCAAGCCAAAGAACACATCCCAACCGTGAAGCACAGCATCATGTTGGGGGTGCTTTGCTGCAGGAGGGTCTGGTGCACCACTAGAACACCTGGGAAGGACACTGCAGGGCAAATCAGTTTGCAATTTGAAGTGGTACATATGTGCAACAACCTACTAAATTCATAGTGACAGGTTGCACAAGTAAACAAGGAGCATAGACTATTTCCCTGACCGGGAATCGAACCCGGGCCACGGCGGTGAGAGCGCCGAATCCTAACCACTAGACCACCAGGGAAGGGTACTAGAGTGAAAATCGGTTCCCAGTGTGAGCTGGTACATACAGTTGAAGTCGTAAGTTTCCATCCACTTAGGCTGGAGTCATTAAAACCTGTTTGTCAACCCCTCCACACATTTCTTGTTAACAAACAATAGTTTTGGAAGTCGGTTAGGACATCTACTTTGTGCATGACACAAGTAATTTTTCCAACAATTGTTTACAGACCGATTATTTCACTTATAATTCAGTGTATCACAAATCCAGTGGGTCAGAAGTTTACATACACTAAGTTTGCTGTGCCTTTAAACAGTTTGGAAAATTCCCGAAAATGATGTCATGGCTTTAGAAGCTTCTGATAGGCTAATTGACATCCTTTGAGTCAATTGGAGGTGTACCTGTAGATGTATTTCAAGGCCTACCTTCAAACTCAGTGCCTCTTTGCTTGACTCCATGGGAAAACCAAAGGAAATCAGCCAAGACCTCAGAAAAAAAATGTAGACCTCCACAAATCTGGTTCATCCTTGGGAGCAATTTCCAAACGCCTGAAGGTACCTCGCTCATCTGTAGAAACAATAGTACGCAAGTATAAACACCATGGGACCACGCAGGCGTCATACCGCTCAGGAAGGAGACGCGTTCTGTCTCCTAGAGATGAACGTACTTTGGGTCGAAAAGTGTAAATCCATCCCAGAACTACAGCAAAGGACCTTGTGAAGATGCTGGAGGAAACAGGTACAAAATGGTCTATATCCACAGGCAAACGAGTCCTATATCGAAAAGGGCTCGCAAGCCAAAGAACACATCCCAACCGTGAAGCACAGCATCATGTTGGGGGTGCTTTGCTGCAGGAGGGTCTGGTGCACCACTAGAACACCTGGGAAGGACACTGCAGGGCAAATCAGTTTGCAATTTGAAGTGGTACATATGTGCAACAACCTACTAAATTCATAGTGACAGGTTGCACAAGTAAACAAGGAGCATAGACTATTTCCCTGACCGGGAATCGAACCCGGGCCACGGCGGTGAGAGCGCCGAATCCTAACCACTAGACCACCAGGGAAGGGTACTAGAGTGAAAATCGGTTCCCAGTGTGAGCTGGTACATACAGTTGAAGTCGTAAGTTTCCATCCACTTAGGCTGGAGTCATTAAAACCTGTTTGTCAACCCCTCCACACATTTCTTGTTAACAAACAATAGTTTTGGAAGTCGGTTAGGACATCTACTTTGTGCATGACACAAGTAATTTTTCCAACAATTGTTTACAGACCGATTATTTCACTTATAATTCAGTGTATCACAAATCCAGTGGGTCAGAAGTTTACATACACTAAGTTTGCTGTGCCTTTAAACAGTTTGGAAAATTCCCGAAAATGATGTCATGGCTTTAGAAGCTTCTGATAGGCTAATTGACATCCTTTGAGTCAATTGGAGGTGTACCTGTAGATGTATTTCAAGGCCTACCTTCAAACTCAGTGCCTCTTTGCTTGACTCCATGGGAAAACCAAAGGAAATCAGCCAAGACCTCAGAAAAAAAATGTAGACCTCCACAAATCTGGTTCATCCTTGGGAGCAATTTCCAAACGCCTGAAGGTACCTCGCTCATCTGTAGAAACAATAGTACGCAAGTATAAACACCATGGGACCACGCAGGCGTCATACCGCTCAGGAAGGAGACGCGTTCTGTCTCCTAGAGATGAACGTACTTTGGGTCGAAAAGTGCAAATCCATCCCAGAACTACAGCAAAGGACCTTGTGAAGATGCTGGAGGAAACAGGTACAAAATGGTCTATATCCACAGGCAAACGAGTCCTATATCGAAAAGGGCTCGCAAGCCAAAGAACACATCCCAACCGTGAAGCACAGCATCATGTTGGGGATGCTTTGCTGCAGGACGGTCTGGTGCACCACTAGAACACCTGGGAAGGACACTGCAGGGCAAATCAGTTTGCAATTTGAAGTGGTACATATGTGCAACAACCTACTAAATTCATAGTGACAGGTTGCACAAGTAAACAAGGAGCATAGACTATTTCCCTGACCGGGAATCGAACCCGGGCCACGGCGGTGAGAGCGCCGAATCCTAACCACTAGACCACCAGGGAAGGGTACTAGAGTGAAAATCGGTTCCCAGTGTGAGCTGGTACATACAGTTGAAGTCGTAAGTTTCCATCCACTTAGGCTGGAGTCATTAAAACCTGTTTGTCAACCCCTCCACACATTTCTTGTTAACAAACAATAGTTTTGGCAGTCGGTTAGGACATCTACTTTGTGCATGACACAAGTAATTTTTCCAACAATTGTTTACAGACCGATTATTTCACTTATAATTCAGTGTATCACAAATCCAGTGGGTCAGAAGTTTACATACACTAAGTTGGCTGTGCCTTTAAACAGTTTGGAAAATTCCCGAAAATGATGTCATGGCTTTAGAAGCTTCTGATAGGCTAATTGACATCCTTTGAGTCAATTGGAGGTGTACCTGTAGATGTATTTCAAGGCCTACCTTCAAACTCAGTGCCTCTTTGCTTGACTCCATGGGAAAACCAAAGGAAATCAGCCAAGACCTCAGAAAAAAAATGTAGACCTCCACAAATCTGGTTCATCCTTGGGAGCAATTTCCAAACGCCTGAAGGTACCTCGCTCATCTGTAGAAACAATAGTACGCAAGTATAAACACCATGGGACCACGCAGGCGTCATACCGCTCAGGAAGGAGACGCGTTCTGTCTCCTAGAGATGAACGTACTTTGGGTCGAAAAGTGCAAATCCATCCCAGAACTACAGCAAAGGACCTTGTGAAGATGCTGGAGGAAACAGGTACAAAATGGTCTATATCCACAGGCAAACGAGTCCTATATCGAAAAGGGCTCGCAAGCCAAAGAACACATCCCAACTGTGAAGCACAGCATCATGTTGGGGGTGCTTTGCTGCAGGAGGGTCTGGTGCACCACTAGAACACCTGGGAAGGACACTGCAGGGCAAATCAGTTTGCAATTTGAATATGTGCAACAACCTACTAAATTCATAGTGACAGGTTGCACAAGTAAACAAGGAGCATAGACTATTTCCCTGACCGGGAATCGAACCCAGGCCACGGCGGTGAGAGCGCCAAATCCTAACCACTAGACCACCAGGGAAGGGTACTAGAGTGCAAATCGGTTCCCAGTGTGAGCTGGTACATATGTGCGATAACCTTCAATATTCATAGTGACAGGTTGCACAAGTAAACATGTAGCAAAAGAGTAGTTCCCTGACCTGGAATCGAACCCGGGCCGCGGCGGTGAGAGCGCCGAATCCTAACCACTAGACCACCAGGGAAGGGTACTAGAGTGAAAATCGGTTCCCAGTGTGAGCTGGTACATACAGTTGAAGTCGTAAGTTTCCATCCACTTAGGCTGGAGTCATTAAAACCTGTTTGTCAACCCCTCCACACATTTCTTGTTAACAAACTATAGTTTTGGCAGTCGGTTAGGACATCTACTTTGTGCATGACACAAGTAATTTTTCCAACAATTGTTTACAGACCGATTATTTCACTTATAATTCAGTGTATCACAAATCCAGTGGGTCAGAAGTTTACATACACTAAGTTGGCTGTGCCTTTAAACAGTTTGGAAAATTCCCGAAAATGATGTCATGGCTTTAGAAGCTTCTGATAGGCTAATTGACATCCTTTGAGTCAATTGGAGGTGTACCTGTAGATGTATTTCAAGGCCTACCTTCAAACTCAGTGCCTCTTTGCTTGACTCCATGGGAAAACCAAAGGAAATCAGCCAAGACCTCAGAAAAAAAATGTAGACCTCCACAAATCTGGTTCATCCTTGGGAGCAATTTCCAAACGCCTGAAGGTACCTCGCTCATCTGTAGAAACAATAGTACGCAAGTATAAACACCATGGGACCACGCAGGCGTCATACCGCTCAGGAAGGAGACGCGTTCTGTCTCCTAGAGATGAACGTACTTTGGGTCGAAAAGTGCAAATCCATCCCAGAACTACAGCAAAGGACCTTGTGAAGATGCTGGAGGAAACAGGTACAAAATGGTCTATATCCACAGGCAAACGAGTCCTATATCGAAAAGGGCTCGCAAGCCAAAGAACACATCCCAACCGTGAAGCACAGCATCATGTTGGGGGTGCTTTGCTGCAGGAGGGTCTGGTGCACCACTAGAACACCTGGGAAGGACACTGCAGGGCAAATCAGTTTGCAATTTGAATATGTGCAACAACCTACTAAATTCATAGTGACAGGTTGCACAAGTAAACAAGGAGCATAGACTATTTGCCTGACCAGGAATCGAACCCGGGCCGCGGCGGTGAGAGCGCCGAATCCTAACCACTAGACCACCAGGGAAGGGTACTAGAGTGCAAATCGGTTCCCAGTGTGAGCTGGTACATATGTGCGATAACCTTCGATATTCATAGTGACAGTTTGCACAAGTAAACATGTAGCAAAAGAGTAGTTCCCTGACCGGGAATCGAACCCGGGCCGCGGCGGTGAGAGCGCCGAATCCTAACCACTAGACCACCAGGGAAGGGTACTAGAGTGAAAATCGGTTCCCAGTGTGAGCTGGTACATACAGTTGAAGTCATAAGTTTCCATCCACTTAGGCTGGAGTCATTAAAACCTGTTTGTCAACCCCTCCACACATTTCTTGTTAACAAACTATAGTTTTGGCAGTCGGTTAGGACATCTACTTTGTGCATGACACAAGTAATTTTTCCAACAATTGTTTACAGACCGATTATTTCACTTATAATTCAGTGTATCACAAATCCAGTGGGTCAGAAGTTTACATACACTAAGTTGGCTGTGCCTTTAAACAGTTTGGAAAATTCCCGAAAATGATGTCATGGCTTTAGAAGCTTCTGATAGGCTAATTGACATCCTTTGAGTCAATTGGAGGTGTACCTGTAGATGTATTTCAAGGCCTACCTTCAAACTCAGTGCCTCTTTGCTTGACTCCATGGGAAAACCAAAGGAAATCAGCCAAGACCTCAGAAAAAAAATGTAGACCTCCACAAATCTGGTTCATCCTTGGGAGCAATTTCCAAACGCCTGAAGGTACCTCGCTCATCTGTAGAAACAATAGTAAAAAAGTGCAAATCCATCCCAGAACTACAGCAAAGGACCTTGTGAAGATGCTGGAGGAAACAGGTACAAAATGGTCTATATCCACAGGCAAACGAGTCCTATATCGAAAAGGGCTCGCAAGCCAAAGAACACATCCGAACTGTGAAGCACAGCATCATGTTGGGGGTGCTTTGCTGCAGGAGGGTCTGGTGCACCACTAGAACACCTGGGAAGGACACTGCAGGGCAAATCAGTTTGCAATTTGAATATGTGCAACAACCTACTAAATTCATAGTGACAGGTTGCACAAGTAAACAAGGAGCATAGACTATTTGCCTGACCAGGAATCGAACCCGGGCCGCGGCGGTGAGAGCGCCGAATCCTAACCACTAGACCACCAGGGAAGGGTACTAGAGTGCAAATCGGTTCCCAGTGTGAGCTGGTACATATGTGCGATAACCTTCGATATTCATAGTGACAGGTTGCACAAGTAAACATGTAGCAAAAGAGTAGTTCCCTGACCGGGAATCGAACCCGGGCCGCGGCGGTGAGAGCGCCGAATCCTAACCACTAGACCACCAGGGAAGGGTACTAGAGTGAAAATCGGTTCCCAGTGTGAGCTGGTACATATGTGCGATAACCTTCGATATTCATAGTGACAGGTTGCACAAGTAAACATGTAGCAAAAGAGTAGTTCCCTGACCGGGAATCGAACCCGGGCCGCGGCTGTGAGAGCGCCGAATCCTAACCACTAGACCACCAGGGAAGGGTACTAGAGTGAAAATCGGTTCCCAGTGTGAGCTGGTACATACAGTTGAAGTCATAAGTTTCCATCCACTTAGGCTGGAGTCATTAAAACCTGTTTGTCAACCCCTCCACACATTTCTTGTTAACAAACTATAGTTTTGGCAGTCGGTTAGGACATCTACTTTGTGCATGACACAAGTAATTTTTCCAACAATTGTTTACAGACCGATTATTTCACTTATAATTCAGTGTATCACAAATCCAGTGGGTCAGAAGTTTACATACACTAAGTTGGCTGTGCCTTTAAACAGTTTGGAAAATTCCCGAAAATTATGTCATGGCTTTAGAAGCTTCTGATAGGCTAATTGACATCCTTTGAGTCAATTGGAGGTGTACCTGTAGATGTATTTCAAGGCCTACCTTCAAACTCAGTGCCTCTTTGCTTGACTCCATGGGAAAACCAAAGGAAATCAGCCAAGACCTCAGAAAAAAAATGTAGACCTCCACAAATCTGGTTCATCCTTGGGAGCAATTTCCAAACACCTGAAGGTACCTCGCTCATCTGTAGAAACAATAGTACGCAAGTATAAACACCATGGGACCACGCAGGCGTCATACCGCTCAGGAAGGAGACGCGTTCTGTCTCCTAGAGATGAACGTACTTTGGGTCGAAAAGTGCAAATCCATCCCAGAACTACAGCAAAGGACCTTGTGAAGATGCTGGAGGAAACAGGTACAAAATGGTCTATATCCACAGGCAAACGAGTCCTATATCGAAAAGGGCTCGCAAGCCAAAGAACACATCCCAACCGTGAAGCACAGCATCATGTTGGGGGTGCTTTGCTGCAGGAGGGTCTGGTGCACCACTAGAACACCTGGGAAGGACACTGCAGGGCAAATCAGTTTGCAATTTGAAGTGGTACATATGTGCAACAACCTACTAAATTCATAGTGACAGGTTGCACAAGTAAACAAGGAGCATAGCCTATTTCCCTGACCGGGAATCGAACCCGGGCCACGGCGGTGAGAGCGCCGAATCCTAACCACTAGACCACCAGGGAAGGGTACTAGAGTGAAAATCGGTTCCCAGTGTGAGCTGGTACATACAGTTGAAGTCATAAGTTTCCATCCACTTAGGCTGGAGTCATTAAAACCTGTTTGTCAACCCCTCCACACATTTCTTGTTAACAAACTATAGTTTTGGCAGTCGGTTAGGACATCTACTTTGTGCATGACACAAGTAATTTTTCCAACAATTGTTTACAGACCGATTATTTCACTTATAATTCAGTGTATCACAAATCCAGTGGGTCAGAAGTTTACATACACTAAGTTGGCTGTGCCTTTAAACAGTTTGGAAAATTCCCGAAAATGATGTCATGGCTTTAGAAGCTTCTGATAGGCTAATTGACATCCTTTGAGTCAATTGGAGGTGTACCTGTAGATGTATTTCAAGGCCTACCTTCAAACTCAGTGCCTCTTTGCTTGACTCCATGGGAAAACCAAAGGAAATCAGCCAAGACCTCAGAAAAAAAATGTAGACCTCCACAAATCTGGTTCATCCTTGGGAGCAATTTCCAAACGCCTGAAGGTACCTCGCTCATCTGTAGAAACAATAGTACGCAAGTATAAACACCATGGGACCACGCAGGCGTCATACCGCTCAGGAAGGAGACGCGTTCTGTCTCCTAGAGATGAACGTACTTTGGGTCGAAAAGTGCAAATCCATCCCAGAACTACAGCAAAGGACCTTGTGAAGATGCTGGAGGAAACAGGTACAAAATGGTCTATATCCACAGGCAAACGAGTCCTATATCGAAAAGGGCTCGCAAGCCAAAGAACACATCCCAACCGTGAAGCACAGCATCATGTTGGGGGTGCTTTGCTGCAGGAGGGTCTGGTGCACCACTAGAACACCTGGGAAGGACACTGCAGGGCAAATCAGTTTGCAATTTGAATATGTGCAACAACCTACTAAATTCATAGTGACAGGTTGCACAAGTAAACAAGGAGCATAGACTATTTCCCTGACCGGGAATCGAACCCAGGCCGCAGCGGTGAGAGCGCCGAATCCTAACCACTAGACCACCAGGGAAGGGTACTAGAGTGCAAATCGGTTCCCAGTGTGAGCTGGTACATATGTGCGATAACCTTCGATATTCATAGTGACAGGTTGCACAAGTAAACATGTAGCAAAAGAGTAGTTCCCTGACCGGGAATCGAACCCGGGCCGCGGCGGTGAGAGCGCCGAATCCTAACCACTAGACCACCAGGGAAGGGTACTAGAGTGAAAATCGGTTCCCAGAGTGAGCTGGTACATACAGTTGAAGTCATAAGTTTCCATCCACTTAGGCTGGAGTCATTAAAACCTGTTTGTCAACCCCTCCACACATTTCTTGTTAACAAACTATAGTTTTGGCAGTCGGTTAGGACATCTACTTTGTGCATGACACAAGTAATTTTTCCAACAATTGTTTACAGACCGATTATTTCACTTATAATTCAGTGTATCACAAATCCAGTGGGTCAGAAGTTTACATACACTAAGTTGGCTGTGCCTTTAAACAGTTTGGAAAATTCCCGAAAATGATGTCATGGCTTTAGAAGCTTCTGATAGGCTAATTGACATCCTTTGAGTCAATTGGAGGTGTACCTGTAGATGTATTTCAAGGCCTACCTTCAAACTCAGTGCCTCTTTGCTTGACTCCATGGGAAAACCAAAGGAAATCAGCCAAGACCTCAGAAAAAAAATGTAGACCTCCACAAATCTGGTTCATCCTTGGGAGCAATTTCCAAACGCCTGAAGGTACCTCGCTCATCTGTAGAAACAATAGTACGCAAGTATAAACACCATGGGACCACGCAGGCGTCATACCGCTCAGGAAGGAGACGCGTTCTGTCTCCTAGAGATGAACGTACTTTGGGTCGAAAAGTGCAAATCCATCCCAGAACTACAGCAAAGGACCTTGTGAAGATGCTGGAGGAAACAGGTACAAAATGGTCTATATCCACAGGCAAACGAGTCCTATATCGAAAAGGGCTCGCAAGCCAAAGAACACATCCCAACCGTGAAGCACAGCATCATGTTGGGGGTGCTTTGCTGCAGGAGGGTCTGGTGCACCACTAGAACACCTGGGAAGGACACTGCAGGGCAAATCAGTTTGCAATTTGAATATGTGCAACAACCTACTAAATTCATAGTGACAGGTTGCACAAGTAAACAAGGAGCATAGACTATTTCCTTTACCGGGAATCGAACCCGGGCCGCGGCGGTGAGAGCGCCGAATCCTAACCACTAGACCACCAGGGAAGGGTACTAGAGTGCAAATCGGTTCCCAGTGTGAGCTGGTACATATGTGCGATAACCTTCGATATTCATAGTGACAGGTTGCACAAGTAAACATGTAGCAAAAGAGTAGTTCCCTGACCGGGAATCGAACCCGGGCCGCGGCGGTGAGTGCGCCGAATCCTAACCACTAGACCACCAGGGAAGGGTACTAGAGTGAAAATCGGTTCCCAGTGTGAGCTGGTACATACAGTTGAAGTCATAAGTTTCCATCCACTTAGGCTGGAGTCATTAAAACCTGTTTGTCAACCCCTCCACACATTTCTTGTTAACAAACTATAGTTTTGGCAGTCGGTTAGGACATCTACTTTGTGCATGACACAAGTAATTTTTCCAACAATTGTTTACAGACCGATTATTTCACTTATAATTCAGTGTATCACAAATCCAGTGGGTCAGAAGTTTACATACACTAAGTTGGCTGTGCCTTTAAACAGTTTGGAAAATTCCCGAAAATGATGTCATGGCTTTAGAAGCTTCTGATAGGCTAATTGACATCCTTTGAGTCAATTGGAGGTGTACCTGTAGATGTATTTCAAGGCCTACCTTCAAACTCAGTGCCTCTTTGCTTGACTCCATGGGAAAACCAAAGGAAATCAGCCAAGACCTCAGAAAAAAAATGTAGACCTCCACAAATCTGGTTCATCCTTGGGAGCAATTTCCAAACGCCTGAAGGTACCTCGCTCATCTGTAGAAACAATAGTACGCAAGTATAAACACCATGGGACCACGCAGGCGTCATACCGCTCAGGAAGGAGACGTGTTCTGTCTCCTAGAGATGAACGTACTTTGGGTCGAAAAGTGCAAATCCATCCCAGAACTACAGCAAAGGACCTTGTGAAGATGCTGGAGGAAACAGGTACAAAATGGTCTATATCCACAGGCAAACGAGTCCTATATCGAAAAGGGCTCGCAAGCCAAAGAACACATCCCAACCGTGAAGCACAGCATCATGTTGGGGGTGCTTTGCTGCAGGAGGGTCTGGTGCACCACTAGAACACCTGGGAAGGACACTGCAGGTCAAATCAGTTTGCAATTTGAATATGTGCGATAACCTTCCATATTCATAGTGACAGGTTGCACAAGTAAACATGTAGCAAAAGAGTAGTTCCCTGACCAGGAATCGAACCCGGGCCGCGGCGGTGAGAGCGCCGAATCCTAACCACTAGACCACCAGGGAAGGGTACTAGAGTGCAAATCGGTTCCCAGTGTGAGCTGGTACATATGTGCGATAACCTTCGATATTCATAGTGACAGGTTGCACAAGTAAACATGTAGCAAAAGAGTAGTTCCCTGACCGGGAATCGAACCCGGGCCGCGGCGGTGAGAGCGCCGAATCCTAACCACTAGACCACCAGGGAAGGGTACTAGAGTGAAAATCGGTTCCCAGTGTGAGCTGGTACATATGTGCGATAACCTTCGATATTCATAGTGACAGGTTGCACAAGTAAACATGTAGCAAAAGAGTAGTTCCCTGACCGGGAATCGAACCCGGGCCGCGGCGGTGAGAGCGCCGAATCCTAACCACTAGACCACCAGGGAAGGGTACTAGAGTGAAAATCGGTTCCCAGTGTGAGCTGGTACATACAGTTGAAGTCATAAGTTTCCATCCACTTAGGCTGGAGTCATTAAAACCTGTTTGTCAACCCCTCCACACATTTCTTGTTAACAAACTATAGTTTTGGCAGTCGGTTAGGACATCTACTTTGTGCATGACACAAGTAATTTTTCCAACAATTGTTTACAGACCGATTATTTCACTTATAATTCAGTGTATCACAAATCCAGTGGGTCAGAAGTTTACATACACTAAGTTGGCTGTGCCTTTAAACAGTTTGGAAAATTCCCGAAAATGATGTCATGGCTTTAGAAGCTTCTGATAGGCTAATTGACATCCTTTGAGTCAATTGGAGGTGTACCTGTAGATGTATTTCAAGGCCTACCTTCAAACTCAGTGCCTCTTTGCTTGACTCCATGGGAAAACCAAAGGAAATCAGCCAAGACCTCAGAAAAAAAATGTAGACCTCCACAAATCTGGTTCATCCTTGGGAGCAATTTCCAAACGCCTGAAGGTACCTCGCTCATCTGTAGAAACAATAGTACGCAAGTATAAACACCATGGGACCACGCAGGCGTCATACCGCTCAGGAAGGAGACGCGTTCTGTCTCCTAGAGATGAACGTACTTTGGGTCGAAAAGTGCAAATCCATCCCAGAACTACAGCAAAGGACCTTGTGAAGATGCTGGAGGAAACAGGTACAAAATGGTCTATATCCACAGGCAAACGAGTCCTATATCGAAAAGGGCTCGCAAGCCAAAGAACACATCCCAACCGTGAAGCACAGCATCATGTTGGGGGTGCTTTGCTGCAGGAGGGTCTGGTGCACCACTAGAACACCTGGGAAGGACACTGCAGGGCAAATCAGTTTGCAATTTGAATATGTGCAACAACCTACTAAATTCATAGTGACAGGTTGCACAAGTAAACAAGGAGCATAGACTATTTCCCTGACCGGGAATCGAACCCAGGCCGCGGCGGTGAGAGCGCCGAATCCTAACCACTAGACCACCAGGGAAGGGTACTAGAGTGCAAATCGGTTCCCAGTGTGAGCTGGTACATATGTGCGATAACCTTCGATATTCATAGTGACAGGTTGCACAAGTAAACATGTAGCAAAAGAGTAGTTCCCTGACCGGGAATCGAACCCGGGCCGCGGCGGTGAGAGCGCCGAATCCTAACCACTAGACCACCAGGGAAGGGTACTAGAGTGAAAATCGGTTCCCAGTGTGAGCTGGTACATACAGTTGAAGTCATAAGTTTCCATCCACTTAGGCTGGAGTCATTAAAACCTGTTTGTCAACCCCTCCACACATTTCTTGTTAACAAACTATAGTTTTGGCAGTCGGTTAGGACATCTACTTTGTGCATGACACAAGTAATTTTTCCAACAATTGTTTACAGACCGATTATTTCACTTATAATTCAGTGTATCACAAATCCAGTGGGTCAGAAGTTTACATACACTAAGTTGGCTGTGCCTTTAAACAGTTTGGAAAATTCCCGAAAATGATGTCATGGCTTTAGAAGCTTCTGATAGGCTAATTGACATCCTTTGAGTCAATTGGAGGTGTACCTGTAGATGTATTTCAAGGCCTACCTTCAAACTCAGTGCCTCTTTGCTTGACTCCATGGGAAAACCAAAGGAAATCAGCCAAGACCTCAGAAAAAAAATGTAGACCTCCACAAATCTGGTTCATCCTTGGGAGCAATTTCCAAACGCCTGAAGGTACCTCGCTCATCTGTAGAAACAATAGTACGCAAGTATAAACACCATGGGACCACGCAGGCGTCATACCGCTCAGGAAGGAGACGCGTTCTGTCTCCTAGAGATGAACGTACTTTGGGTCGAAAAGTGCAAATCCATCCCAGAACTACAGCAAAGGACCTTGTGAAGATGCTGGAGGAAACAGGTACAAAATGGTCAGGCAAACGAGTCCTATATCGAAAAGGGCTCGCAAGCCAAAGAACACATCCCAACCGTGAAGCACAGCATCATGTTGGGGGTGCTTTGCTGCAGGAGGGTCTGGTGCACCACTAGAACACCTGGGAAGGACACTGCAGGGCAAATCAGTTTGCAATTTGAATATGTGCAACAACCTACTAAATTCATAGTGACAGGTTGCACAAGTAAACAAGGAGCATAGACTATTTCCCTGACCGGGAATCTAACCCAGGCCGCGGCGGTGAGAGCGCCGAATCCTAACCACTAGACCACCAGGGAAGGGTACTAGAGTGCAAATCGGTTCCCAGTGTGAGCTGGTACAGATGTGCGATAACCTTCCATATTCATAGTGACAGGTTGCACAAGTAAACAAGGAGCATAGACTATTTCCCTGACCGGGAATCGAACCCAGGCCACGGCGGTGAGAGCGCCGAATCCTAACCACTAGACCACCAGGGAAGGGTACTAGAGTGCAAATCGGTTCCCAGTGTGAGCTGGTACATATGTGCCAGCCATATGTGCCACCTTCCATATTCATAGTGACAGGTTGCACAAGTAAACATGTAGCAAAAGAGTAGTTCCCTGACCGGGAATCGAACCCGGGCCGCGGCGGTGAGAGCACCGAATCCTAACCACTAGACCACCAGGGAAGGGTACTAGAGTGAAAATCGGTTCCCAGTGTGAGCTGGTACATACAGTTGAAGTCGTAAGTTTCCATCCACAGGCTGGAGTCATTAAAACCTGTTTGTCAACCCCTCCACACATTTCTTGTTAACAAACTATAGTTTTGGCAGTCGGTTAGGACATCTACTTTGTGCATGACACAAGTAATTTTTCCAACAATTGTTTACAGACCGATTATTTCACTTATAATTCAGTGTATCACAAATCCAGTGGGTCAGAAGTTTACATACACTAAGTTGGCTGTGCCTTTAAACAGTTTGGAAAATTCCCGAAAATGATGTCATGGCTTTAGAAGCTTCTGATAGGCTAATTGACATCCTTTGAGTCAATTGGAGGTGTACCTGTAGATGTATTTCAAGGACTACCTTCAAACTCAGTGCCTCTTTGCTTGACTCCATGGGAAAACCAAAGGAAATCAGCCAAGACCTCAGAAAAAAAATGTAGACCTCCACAAATCTGGTTCATCCTTGGGAGCAATTTCCAAACGCCTGAAGGTACCTCGCTCATCTGTAGAAACAATAGTACGCAAGTATAAACACCATGGGACCATGCAGGCGTCATACCGCTCAGGAAGGAGACGCGTTCTGTCTCCTAGAGATGAACGTACTTTGGGTCGAAAAGTGCAAATCCATCCCAGAACTACAGCAAAGGACCTTGTGAAGATGCTGGAGGAAACAGGTACAAAATGGTCAGGCAAACGAGTCCTATATCGAAAAGGGCTCGCAAGCCAAAGAACACATCCCAACCGTGAAGCACAGCATCATGTTGGGGGTGCTTTGCTGCAGGAGGGTCTGGTGCACCACTAGAACACCTGGGAAGGACACTGCAGGGCAAATCAGTTTGCAATTTGAATATGTGCAACAACCTACTAAATTCATAGTGACAGGTTGCACAAGTAAACAAGGAGCATAGACTATTTCCCTGACCGGGAATCTAACCCAGGCCGCGGCGGTGAGAGCGCCGAATCCTAACCACTAGACCACCAGGGAAGGGTACTAGAGTGCAAATCGGTTCCCAGTGTGAGCTGGTACATATGTGCTATAACCTTCCATATTCATAGTGACAGGTTGCACAAGTAAACAAGGAGCATAGACTATTTCCCTGACCGGGAATCGAACCCAGGCCACGGCGGTGAGAGCGCCGAATCCTAACCACTAGACCACCAGGGAAGGGTACTAGAGTGCAAATCGGTTCCCAGTGTGAGCTGGTACATATGTGCCAGCCATATGTGCCACCTTCCATATTCATAGTGACAGGTTGCACAAGTAAACATGTAGCAAAAGAGTAGTTCCCTGACCGGGAATCGAACCCGGGCCGCGGCGGTGAGAGCACCGAATCCTAACCACTAGACCACCAGGGTACTAGAGTGAAAATCGGTTCCCAGTGTGAGCTGGTACATACAGTTGAAGTCGTAAGTTTCCATCCACAGGCTGGAGTCATTAAAACCTGTTTGTCAACCCCTCCACACATTTCTTGTTAACAAACTATAGTTTTGGCAGTCGGTTAGGACATCTACTTTGTGCATGACACAAGTAATTTTTCCAACAATTGTTTACAGACCGATTATTTCACTTATAATTCAGTGTATCACAAATCCAGTGGGTCAGAAGTTTACATACACTAAGTTGGCTGTGCCTTTAAACAGTTTGGAAAATTCCCGAAAATGATGTCATGGCTTTAGAAGCTTCTGATAGGCTAATTGACATCCTTTGAGTCAATTGGAGGTGTACCTGTAGATGTATTTCAAGGACTACCTTCAAACTCAGTGCCTCTTTGCTTGACTCCATGGGAAAACCAAAGGAAATCAGCCAAGACCTCAGAAAAAAAATGTAGACCTCCACAAATCTGGTTCATCCTTGGGAGCAATTTCCAAACGCCTGAAGGTACCTCGCTCATCTGTAGAAACAATAGTACGCAAGTATAAACACCATGGGACCATGCAGGCGTCATACCGCTCAGGAAGGAGACGCGTTCTGTCTCCTAGAGATGAACGTACTTTGGGTCGAAAAGTGCAAATCCATCCCAGAACTACAGCAAAGGACCTTGTGAAGATGCTGGAGGAAACAGGTACAAAATGGTCAGGCAAACGAGTCCTATATCGAAAAGGGCTCGCAAGCCAAAGAACACATCCCAACCGTGAAGCACAGCATCATGTTGGGGGTGCTTTGCTGCAGGAGGGTCTGGTGCACCACTAGAACACCTGGGAAGGACACTGCAGGGCAAATCAGTTTGCAATTTGAATATGTGCAACAACCTACTAAATTCATAGTGACAGGTTGCACAAGTAAACAAGGAGCATAGACTATTTCCCTGACCGGGAATCTAACCCAGGCCGCGGCGGTGAGAGCGCCGAATCCTAACCACTAGACCACCAGGGAAGGGTACTAGAGTGCAAATCGGTTCCCAGTGTGAGCTGGTACATATGTGCTATAACCTTCCATATTCATAGTGACAGGTTGCACAAGTAAACAAGGAGCATAGACTATTTCCCTGACCGGGAATCGAACCCAGGCCACGGCGGTGAGAGCGCCGAATCCTAACCACTAGACCACCAGGGAAGGGTACTAGAGTGCAAATCGGTTCCCAGTGTGAGCTGGTACATATGTGCCAGCCATATGTGCCACCTTCCATATTCATAGTGACAGGTTGCACAAGTAAACATGTAGCAAAAGAGTAGTTCCCTGACCGGGAATCGAACCCGGGCCGCGGCGGTGAGAGCACCGAATCCTAACCACTAGACCACCAGGGTACTAGAGTGAAAATCGGTTCCCAGTGTGAGCTGGTACATACAGTTGAAGTCGTAAGTTTCCATCCACAGGCTGGAGTCATTAAAACCTGTTTGTCAACCCCTCCACACATTTCTTGTTAACAAACTATAGTTTTGGCAGTCGGTTAGGACATCTACTTTGTGCATGACACAAGTAATTTTTCCAACAATTGTTTACAGACCGATTATTTCACTTATAATTCAGTGTATCACAAATCCAGTGGGTCAGAAGTTTACATACACTAAGTTGGCTGTGCCTTTAAACAGTTTGGAAAATTCCCGAAAATGATGTCATGGCTTTAGAAGCTTCTGATAGGCTAATTGACATCCTTTGAGTCAATTGGAGGTGTACCTGTAGATGTATTTCAAGGACTACCTTCAAACTCAGTGCCTCTTTGCTTGACTCCATGGGAAAACCAAAGGAAATCAGCCAAGACCTCAGAAAAAAAATGTAGACCTCCACAAATCTGGTTCATCCTTGGGAGCAATTTCCAAACGCCTGAAGGTACCTCGCTCATCTGTAGAAACAATAGTACGCAAGTATAAACACCATGGGACCACGCAGGCGTCATACCGCTCAGGAAGGAGACGCGTTCTGTCTCCTAGAGATGAACGTACTTTGGGTCGAAAAGTGCAAATCCATCCCAGAACTACAGCAAAGGACCTTGTGAAGATGCTGGAGGAAACAGGTACAAAATGGTCTATATCCACAGGCAAACGAGTCCTATATCGAAAAGGCCAAAGAACACATCCCAACCGTGAAGCACAGCATCATGTTGGGGGTGCTTTGCTGCAGGAGGGTCTGGTGCACCACTAGAACACTGCAGGTCAAATCAGTTTGCAATTTGAATATGTGCAACAACCTACTAAATTCATAGTGACAGGTTGCACAAGTAAACAAGGAGCATAGACTATTTCCCTGACCGAGAATCAAACCCAGGCCGCGGCAGTGAGAGCGCCGAATCCTAACCACTAGACCACCAGGGAAGGGTACTAGAGTGCAAATTGGTTCCCAGTGTGACATATGTGCGATAACCTTCCATATTCATAGTGACAGGTTGCACAAGTAAACATGTAGCAAAAGAGTAGTTCCCTGACCTGGAATCGAACCCCGGCCGCGGCGGTGAGAGCGCCCGAATCCTAACCACTAGACCACCAGGGAAGGGTACTAGAGTGAAAATCGGTTCCCAGTGTGAGCTGGTACATACAGTTGAAGTCGTAAGTTTCCATCCACTTAGGCTGGAGTCATTAAAACCTGTTTGTCAACCCCTCCACACATTTCTTGTTAACAAACTATAGTTTTGGCAGTCGGTTAGGACATCTACTTTGTGCATGACACAAGTAATTTTTCCAACAATTGTTTACAGACCGATTATTTCACTTATAATTCAGTGTATCACAAATCCAGTGGGTCAGAAGTTTACATACACTAAGTTGGCTGTGCCTTTAAACAGTTTGGAAAATTCCCGAAAATGATGTCATGGCTTTAGAAGCTTCTGATAGGCTAATTGACATCCTTTGAGTCAATTGGAAGTGTACCTGTAGATGTATTTCAAGGCCTACCTTCAAACTCAGTGCCTCTTTGCTTGACTCCATGGGAAAACCAAAGGAAATCAGCCAAGACCTCAGAAAAAAAATGTAGACCTCCACAAATCTGGTTCATCCTTGGGAGCAATTTCCAAACGCCTGAAGGTACCTCGCTCATCTGTAGAAACAATAGTACGCAAGTATAAACACCATGGGACCACGCAGGCGTCATACCGCTCAGGAAGGAGACGCGTTCTGTCTCCTAGAGATGAATGTACTTTGGGTCGAAAAGTGCAAATCCATCCCAGAACTACAGCAAAGGACCTTGTGAAGATGCTGGAGGAAACAGGTACAAAATGGTCTATATCCACAGGGAAACGAGTCCTATATCGAAAAGGGCTCGCAAGCCAAAGAACACATCCCAACCGTGAAGCACAGCATCATGTTGGGGGTGCTTTGCTGCAGGAGGGTCTGGTGCACCACTAGAACACCTGGGAAGGACACTGCAGGGCAAATCAGTTTGCAATTTGAATATGTGCAACAACCTACTAAATTCATAGTGACAGGTTGCACAAGTAAACAAGGAGCATAGACTATTTCCCTGACCGGGAATCGAACCCAGGCCGTGGCGGTGAGAGCGCCGAATCCTAACCACTAGACCACCAGGGAAGGGTACTAGAGTGCAAATCGGTTCCCAGTGTGAGCTGGTACATATGTGCGATAACTTTCCATATTCATAGTGACAGGTTGCACAAGTAAACATGTAGCAAAAGAGTAGTTCCCTGACCGGGAATCGAACCCGGGCCGCGGCGGTGAGAGCGCCGAATCCTAACCACTAGACCACCAGGGAAGGGTACTAGAGTGAAAATCGGTTCCCAGTGTGAGCTGGTACATACAGTTGAAGTCGTAAGTTTCCATCCACTTAGGCTGGAGTCATTAAAACCTGTTTGTCAACCCCTCCACACATTTCTTGTTAACAAACTATAGTTTTGGCAGTCGGTTAGGACATCTACTTTGTGCATGACACAAGTAATTTTTCCAACAATTGTTTACAGACCGATTATTTCACTTATAATTCAGTGTATCACAAATCCAGTGGGTCAGAAGTTTACATACACTAAGTTGGCTGTGCCTTTAAACAGTTTGGAAAATTCCCGAAAATGATGTCATGGCTTTAGAAGCTTCTGATAGGCTAATTGACATCCTTTGAGCCAATTGGAGGTGTACCTGTAGATGTATTTCAAGGCCTACCTTCAAACTCAGTGCCTCTTTGCTTGACTCCATGGGAAAACCAAAGGAAATCAGCCAAGACCTCAGAAAAAAAATGTAGACCTCCACAAATCTGGTTCATCCTTGGGAGCAATTTCCAAACGCCTGAAGGTACCTCGCTCATCTGTAGAAACAATAGTACGCAAGTATAAACACCATGGGACCACGCAGGCGTCATACCGCTCAGGAAGGAGACGCGTTCTGTCTCCTAGAGATGAACGTACTTTGGGTCGAAAAGTGCAAATCCATCCCAGAACTACAGCAAAGGACCTTGTGAAGATGCTGGAGGAAACAGGTACAAAATGGTCTATATCCACAGGCAAACGAGTCCTATATCGAAAAGGGCTCGCAAGCCAACCGTGAAGCACAGCATCATGTTGGGGGTGCTTTGCTGCAGGAGGGTCTGGTGCACCACTAGAACACCTGGGAAGGACACTGCAGGTCAAATCAGTTTGCAATTTGAATATGTGCAACAACCTACTAAATTCATAGTGACAGGTTGCACAAGTAAACAAGGAGCATAGACTATTTCCCTGACCAGGAATTGAACCCAGGCCGCGGCGGTGAGAGCACCCAATCCTAACCACTAGACCACCAGGGAAGGTTGAAGTCGTACTAGAGTGCAAATCGGTTCCCAGTGTGAGCTGGTACATATGTGCGATAACCTTCCATATTCATAGTGACAGGTTGCACAAGTAAACATGTAGCAAAAGAGTAGTTCCCTGACCGGGAATCGAACCCGGGCCGCGGCGGTGAGAGCGCCGAATCCTAACCACTAGACCACCAGGGAAGGGTACTAGAGTGAAAATCGGTTCCCAGTGTGAGCTGGTACATACAGTTGAAGTCGTAAGTTTCCATCCACTTAGGCTGGAGTCATTAAAACCTGTTTGTCAACCCCTCCACACATTTCTTGTTAACAAACTATAGTTTTGGCAGTCGGTTAGGACATCTACTTTGTGCATGACACAAGTAATTTTTCCAACAATTGTTTACAGACCGATTATTTCACTTATAATTCAGTGTATCACAAATCCAGTGGGTCAGAAGTTTACATACACTAAGTTGGCTGTGCCTTTAAACAGTTTGGAAAATTCCCGAAAATGATGTCATGGCTTTAGAAGCTTCTGATAGGCTAATTGACATCCTTTGAGTCAATTGGAGGTGTACCTGTAGATGTATTTCAAGGCCTACCTTCAAACTCAGTGCCTCTTTGCTTGACTCCATGGGAAAACCAAAGGAAATCAGCCAAGACCTCAGAAAAAAAATGTAGACCTCCACAAATCTGGTTCATCCTTGGGAGCAATTTCCAAACGCCTGAAGGTACCTCGCTCATCTGTAGAAACAATAGTACGCAAGTATAAACACCATGGGACCACGCAGGCGTCATACCGCTCAGGAAGGAGACGCGTTCTGTCTCCTAGAGATGAACGTACTTTGGGTCGAAAAGTGCAAATCCATCCCAGAACTACAGCAAAGGACCTTGTGAAGATGCTGGAGGAAACAGGTACAAAATGGTCTATATCCACAGGCAAACGAGTCCTATATCGAAAAGGGCTCGCAAGCCAACCGTGAAGCACAGCATCATGTTGGGGGTGCTTTGCTGCAGGAGGGTCTGGTGCACCACTAGAACACCTGGGAAGGACACTGCAGGGCAAATCAGTTTGCAATTTGAATATGTGCAACAACCTACTAAATTCATAGTGACAGGTTGCACAAGTAAACAAGGAGCATAGACTATTTCCCTGACCAGGAATTGAACCCAGGCCGCGGCGGTGAGAGCACCGAATCCTAACCACTAGACCACCAGGGAAGGTTGAAGTCGTACTAGAGTGCAAATCGGTTCCCAGTGTGAGCTGGTACATATGTGCGATAACCTTCCATATTCATAGTGACAGGTTGCACAAGTAAACATGTAGCAAAAGAGTAGTTCCCTGACCGGGAATCAAACCCGGGCCGCGGCGGTGAGAGCGCCGAATCCTAACCACTAGACCACCAGGGAAGGGTACTAGAGTGAAAATCGGTTCCCAGTGTGAGCTGGTACATACAGTTGAAGTCGTAAGTTTCCATCCACTTAGGCTGGAGTCATTAAAACCTGTTTGTCAACCCCTCCACACATTTCTTGTTAACAAACTATAGTTTTGGCAGTCGATTAGGACATCTACTTTGTGCATGACACAAGTAATTTTTCCAACAATTGTTTACAGACCGATTATTTCACTTATAATTCAGTGTATCACAAATCCAGTGGGTCAGAAGTTTACATACACTAAGTTGGCTGTGCCTTTGAACAGTTTGGAAAATTCCCGAAAATGATGTCATGGCTTTAGAAGCTTCTGATAGGCTAATTGACATCCTTTGAGTCAATTGGAGGTGTACCTGTAGATGTATTTCAAGGCCTACCTTCAAACTCAGTGCCTCTTTGCTTGACTCCATGGGAAAACCAAAGGAAATCAGCCAAGACCTCAGAAAAAAAATGTAGACCTCCACAAATCTGGTTCATCCTTGGGAGCAATTTCCAAACGCCTGAAGGTACCTCGCTCATCTGTAGAAACAATAGTACGCAAGTATAAACACCATGGGACCACGCAGGCGTCATACCGCTCAGGAAGGAGACGCGTTCTGTCTCCTAGAGATGAACGTACTTTGGGTCGAAAAGTGCAAATCCATCCCAGAACTACAGCAGAAGATGCTGGAGGAAACAGGTACAAAATGGTCTATATCCACAGGCAAACGAGTCCTATATCGAAAAGGGCTCGCAAGCCAAAGAACACATCCCAACCGTGAAGCACAGCATCATGTTGGGGGTGCTTTGCTGCAGGAGGGTCTGGTGCACCACTAGAACACCTGGGAAGGACACTGCAGGGCAAATCAGTTTGCAATTTGAATATGTGCAACAACCTACTAAATTCATAGTGACAGGTTGCACAAGTAAACAAGGAGCATAGACTATTTCCCTGACCAGGAATTGAACCCAGGCCGCGGCGGTGAGAGCGCCGAATCCTAACCACTAGACCACCAGGGAAGGGTACTAGAGTGCAAATCGGTTCCCAGTGTGAGCTGGTACATATGTGCGATAACCTTCCATATTCATAGTGACAGGTTGCACAAGTAAACATGTAGCAAAAGAGTAGTTCCCTGACCGGGAATCGAACCCGGGCCGCGGCGGTGAGAGCACCGAATCCTAACCACTAGACCACCAGGGAAGGGTACTAGAGTGAAAATCGGTTCCCAGTGTGAGCTGGTACATACAGTTGAAGTCGTAAGTTTCCATCCACTTAGGCTGGAGTCATTAAAACCTGTTTGTCAACCCCTCCACACATTTCTTGTTAACAAACTATAGTTTTGGCAGTCGGTTAGGACATCTACTTTGTGCATGACACAAGTAATTTTTCCAACAATTGTTTACAGACCGATTATTTCACTTATAATTCAGTGTATCACAAATCCAGTGGGTCAGAAGTTTACATACACTAAGTTGGCTGTGCCTTTAAACAGTTTGGAAAATTCCCGAAAATGATGTCATGGCTTTAGAAGCTTCTGATAGGCTAATTGACATCCTTTGAGTCAATTGGAGGTGTACCTGTAGATGTATTTCAAGGCCTACCTTCAAACTCAGTGCCTCTTTGCTTGACTCCATGGGAAAACCAAAGGAAATCAGCCAAGACCTCAGAAAAAAAATGTAGACCTCCACAAATCTGGTTCATCCTTGGGAGCAATTTCCAAACGCCTGAAGGTACCTCGCTCATCTGTAGAAACAATAGTACGCAAGTATAAACACCATGGGACCACGCAGGCGTCATACCGCTCAGGAAGGAGACGCGTTCTGTCTCCTAGAGATGAACGTACTTTGGGTCGAAAAGTGCAAATCCATCCCAGAACTACAGCAAAGGACCTTGTGAAGATGCTGGAGGAAACAGGTACAAAATGGTCTATATCCACAGGCAAACGAGTCCTATATCGAAAAGGGCTCGCAAGCCAACCGTGAAGCACAGCATCATGTTGGGGGTGCTTTGCTGCAGGAGGGTCTGGTGCACCACTAGAACACCTGGGAAGGACACTGCAGGGTAAATCAGTTTGCAATTTGAATATGTGCAACAACCTACTAAATTCATAGTGACAGGTTGCACAAGTAAACAAGGAGCATAGACTATTTCCCTGACCAGGAATTGAACCCAGGCCGCGGCGGTGAGAGCACCGAATCCTAACCACTAGACCACCAGGGAAGGTTGAAGTTGTACTAGAGTGCAAATCGGTTCCCAGTGTGAGCTGGTACATATGTGCGATAACCTTCCATATTCATAGTGACAGGTTGCACAAGTAAACATGTAGCAAAAGAGTAGTTCCCTGACCGGGAATCGAACCCGGGCCGCGGCGGTGAGAGCGCCGAATCCTAACCACTAGACCACCAGGGAAGGGTACTAGAGTGAAAATCGGTTCCCAGTGTGAGCTGGTACATACAGTTGAAGTCGTAAGTTTCCATCCACTTAGGCTGGAGTCATTAAAACCTGTTTGTCAACCCCTCCACACATTTCTTGTTAACAAACTATAGTTTTGGCAGTCGATTAGGACATCTACTTTGTGCATGACACAAGTAATTTTTCCAACAATTGTTTCCAGACCGATTATTTCACTTATAATTCAGTGTATCACAAATCCAGTGGGTCAGAAGTTTACATACACTAAGTTGGCTGTGCCTTTGAACAGTTTGGAAAATTCCCGAAAATGATGTCATGGCTTTAGAAGCTTCTGATAGGCTAATTGACATCCTTTGAGTCAATTGGAGGTGTACCTGTAGATGTATTTCAAGGCCTACCTTCAAACTCAGTGCCTCTTTGCTTGACTCCATGGGAAAACCAAAGGAAATCAGCCAAGACCTCAGAAAAAAAATGTAGACCTCCACAAATCTGGTTCATCCTTGGGAGCAATTTCCAAACGCCTGAAGGTACCTCGCTCATCTGTAGAAACAATAGTACGCAAGTATAAACACCATGGGACCACGCAGGCGTCATACCGCTCAGGAAGGAGACGCGTTCTGTCTCCTAGAGATGAACGTACTTTGGGTCGAAAAGTGCAAATCCATCCCAGAACTACAGCAAAGGACCTTGTGAAGATGCTGGAGGAAACAGGTACAAAATGGTCTATATCCACAGGCAAACGAGTCCTATATCGAAAAGGGCTCGCAAGCCAAAGAACACATCCCAACCGTGAAGCACAGCATCATGTTGGGGGTGCTTTGCTGCAGGAGGGTCTGGTGCACCACTAGAACACCTGGGAAGGACACTGCAGGGCAAATCAGTTTGCAATTTGAAGTGGTACATATGTGCAACAACCTACTAAATTCATAGTGACAGGATGCACAACTAAACAAGGAGCATAAACTATTTCCTTTACCGGGAATCGAACCCGGGCCGCGGCGGCGAGTGCGCCGAATCCTAACCACTAGACCACCAGGGAAGGGTACTAGAGTGCAAATCGGTTCCCAGTGTGAGCTGGTACATATGTGCGATAACCTTCCATATTCATAGTGACAGGTTGCACAAGTAAACATGTAGCAAAAGAGTGAAGTATTCCCTGACCGGGAATCGAACCGGGCCGCGAGAGCGCCGAATCCTAACCACTAGACCACCAGGGAAGGGTACTAGAGTGAAAATCGGTTCCCAGTGTGAGCTGGTACATATGTGCGATAACCTTCGATATTCATAGTGACAGGTTGCACAAGTAAACATGTAGCAAAAGAGTAGTTCCCTGACCGGGAATCGAACCCGGGCCGCGGCGGTGAGAGCGCCGAATCCTAACCACTAGACCACCAGGGAAGGGTACTAGAGTGAAAATCGGTTCCCAGTGTGAGCTGGTACATACAGTTGAAGTCGTAAGTTTCCATCCACTTAGGCTGGAGTCATTAAAACCTGTTTGTCAACCCCTCCACACATTTCTTGTTAACAAACTATAGTTTTGGCAGTCGGTTAGGACATCTACTTTGTGCATGACACAAGTAATTTTTCCAACAATTGTTTACAGACCGATTATTTCACTTATAATTCAGTGTATCACAAATCCAGTGGGTCAGAAGTTTACATACACTAAGTTGGCTGTGCCTTTAAACAGTTTGGAAAATTCCCGAAAATGATGTCATGGCTTTAGAAGCTTCTGATAGGCAAAAAAAAAAATGTAGACCTCCACAAATCTGGTTCATCCTTGGGAGCAATTTCCAAACGCCTGAAGGTACCTCGCTCATCTGTAGAAACAATAGTACGCAAGTATAAACACCATGGGACCACGCAGGCGTCATACCGCTCAGGAAGGAGACGCGTTCTGTCTCCTAGAGATGAACGTACTTTGGGTCGAAAAGTGCAAATCCATCCCAGAACTACAGCAAAGGACCTTGTGAAGATGCTGGAGGAAACAGGTACAAAATGGTCTATATCCACAGGCAAACGAGTCCTATATCGAAAAGGGCTCGCAAGCCAACCGTGAAGCACAGCATCATGTTGGGGGTGCTTTGCTGCAGGAGGGTCTGGTGCACCACTAGAACACCTGGGAAGGACACTGCAGGGCAAATCAGTTTGCAATTTGAATATGTGCAACAACCTACTAAATTCATAGTGACAGGTTGCACAAGTAAACAAGGAGCATAGACTATTTCCCTGACCAGGAATTGAACCCAGGCCACGGCGGTGAGAGCACCGAATCCTAACCACTAGACCACCAGGGAAGGTTGAAGTCGTACTAGAGTGCAAATCGGTTCCCAGTGTGAGCTGGTACATATGTGCGATAACCTTCCATATTCATAGTGACAGGTTGCACAAGTAAACATGTAGCAAAAGAGTAGTTCCCTGACCGGGAATCGAACCCGGGCCGCGGCGGTGAGAGCGCCGAATCCTAACCACTAGACCACCAGGGAAGGGTACTAGAATGAAAATCGGTTCCCAGTGTGAGCTGGTACATACAGTTGAAGTCGTGAGTTTCCATCCACTTAGGCTGGAGTCATTAAAACCTGTTTGTCAACCCCTCCACACATTTCTTGTTAACAAACTATAGTTTTGGCAGTCGATTAGGACATCTACTTTGTCCATGACACAAGTAATTTTTCCAACAATTGTTTACAGACCGATTATTTCACTTATAATTCAGTGTATCACAAATCCAGTGGGTCAGAAGTTTACATACACTAAGTTGGCTGTGCCTTTAAACAGTTTGGAAAATTCCCGAAAATGATGTCATGGCTTTAGAAGCTTCTGATAGGCTAATTGACATCCTTTGAGTCAATTGGAGGTGTACCTGTAGATGTATTTCAAGGCCTACCTTCAAACTCAGTGCCTCTTTGCTTGACTCCATGGGAAAACCAAAGGAAATCAGCCAAGACCTCAGAAAAAAAATGTAGACCTCCACAAATCTGGTTCATCCTTGGGAGCAATTTCCAAACGCCTGAAGGTACCTCGCTCATCTGTAGAAACAATAGTACGCAAGTATAAACACCATGGGACCACGCAGGCGTCATACCGCTCAGGAAGGAGACGCGTTCTGTCTCCTAGAGATGAACGTACTTTGGGTCGAAAAGTGCAAATCCATCCCAGAACTACAGCAAAGGACCTTGTGAAGATGCTGGAGGAAACAGGTACAAAATGGTCTATATCCACAGGCAAACGAGTCCTATATCGAAAAGGGCTCGCAAGCCAACCGTGAAGCACAGCATCATGTTGGGGGTGCTTTGCTGCAGGAGGGTCTGGTGCACCACTAGAACACCTGGGAAGGACACTGCAGGGCAAATCAGTTTGCAATTTGAATATGTGCAACAACCTACTAAATTCATAGTGACAGGTTGCACAAGTAAACAAGGAGCATAGACTATTTCCCTGACCAGGAATTGAACCCAGGCCACGGCGGTGAGAGCACCGAATCCTAACCACTAGACCACCAGGGAAGGTTGAAGTCATACTAGAGTGCAAATCGGTTCCCAGTGTGAGCTGGTACATATGTGCGATAACCTTCCATATTCATAGTGACAGGTTGCACAAGTAAACATGTAGCAAAAGAGTAGTTCCCTGACCGGGAATCGAACCCGGGCCGCGGCGGTGAGAGCGCCGAATCCCAACCACTAGACCACCAGGGAAGGGTACTAGAATGAAAATCGGTTCCCAGTGTGAGCTGGTACATACAGTTGAAGTCGTGAGTTTCCATCCACTTAGGCTGGAGTCATTAAAACCTGTTTGTCAACCCCTCCACACATTTCTTGTTAACAAACTATAGTTTTGGCAGTCGATTAGGACATCTACTTTGTCCATGACACAAGTAATTTTTCCAACAATTGTTTACAGACCGATTATTTCACTTATAATTCAGTGTATCACAAATCCAGTGGGTCAGAAGTTTACATACACTAAGTTGGCTGTGCCTTTAAACAGTTTGGAAAATTCCCGAAAATGATGTCATGGCTTTAGAAGCTTCTGATAGGCTAATTGACATCCTTTGAGTCAATTGGAGGTGTACCTGTAGATGTATTTCAAGGCCTACCTTCAAACTCAGTGCCTCTTTGCTTGACTCCATGGGAAAACCAAAGGAAATCAGCCAAGACCTCAGAAAAAAAATGTAGACCTCCACAAATCTGGTTCATCCTTGGGAGCAATTTCCAAACGCCTGAAGGTACCTCGCTCATCTGTAGAAACAATAGTACGCAAGTATAAACACCATGGGACCACGCAGGCGTCATACCGCTCAGGAAGGAGACGCGTTCTGTCTCCTAGAGATGAACGTACTTTGGGTCGAAAAGTGCAAATCCATCCCAGAACTACAGCAAAGGACCTTGTGAAGATGCTGGAGGAAACAGGTACAAAATGGTCTATATCCACAGGCAAACGAGTCCTATATCGAAAAGGGCTCGCAAGCCAAAGAACACATCCCAACCGTGAAGCACAGCATCATGTTGGGGGTGCTTTGCTGCAGGAGGGTCTGGTGCACCACTAGAACACCTGGGAAGGACACTGCAGGGCAAATCAGTTTGCAATTTGAAGTGGTACATATGTGCAACAACCTACTAAATTCATAGTGACAGGATGCACAACTAAACAAGGAGCATAAACTATTTCCTTTACCGGGAATCGAACCCGGGCCGCGGCGGCGAGAGCGCCGAATCCTAACCACTAGACCACCAGGGAAGGGTACTAGAGTGCAAATCGGTTCCCAGTGTGAGCTGGTACATATGTGCGATAACCTTCCATATTCATAGTGACAGGTTGCACAAGTAAACATGTAGCAAAAGAGTAGTTCCCTGACCGGGAATCGAACCCGGGCCGCGGCAGCAAGAGCGCCGAATCCTAACCACTAGACCACCAGGGAAGGGTACTAGAGTGAAAATCGGTTCCCAGTGTGAGCTGGTACATACAGTTGAAGTCGTGAGTTTCCATCCACTTAGGCTGGAGTCATTAAAACCTGTTTGTCAACCCCTCCACACATTTCTTGTTAACAAACTATAGTTTTGGCAGTCGATTAGGACATCTACTTTGTCCATGACACAAGTAATTTTTCCAACAATTGTTTACAGACCGATTATTTCACTTATAATTCAGTGTATCACAAATCCAGTGGGTCAGAAGTTTACATACACTAAGTTGGCTGTGCCTTTAAACAGTTTGGAAAATTCCTGAAAATGATGTCATGGCTTTAGAAGCTTCTGATAGGCTAATTGACATCCTTTGAGTCAATTGGAGGTGTACCTGTAGATGTATTTCAAGGCCTACCTTCAAACTCAGTGCCTCTTTGCTTGACTCCATGGGAAAACCAAAGGAAATCAGCCAAGACCTCAGAAAAAAAATGTAGACCTCCACAAATCTGGTTCATCCTTGGGAGCAATTTCCAAACGCCTGAAGGTACCTCGCTCATCTGTAGAAACAATAGTACGCAAGTATAAACACCATGGGACCACGCAGGCGTCATACCGCTCAGGAAGGAGACGCGTTCTGTCTCCTAGAGATGAACGTACTTTGGGTCGAAAAGTGCAAATCCATCCCAGAACTACAGCAAAGGACCTTGTGAAGATGCTGGAGGAAACAGGTACAAAATGGTCTATATCCACAGGCAAACGAGTCCTATATCGAAAAGGGGGAGGCTCGCAAGCCAAAGAACACATCCCAACCGTGAAGCACAGCATTGTGCTTTGCTGCAGGAGGGTCTAGAACATCTAGAACACACTAGAACACCTGGGAAGGACACTGCAGGGCAAATCAGTTTGCAATTTGAAGTGGTACATATGTGCAACAACCTACTAAATTCATAGTGACAGGTTGCACAAGTAAACAAGGAGCATAGACTATTTCCCTGACCGGGAATCAAACCCAGGCCGCGGCGGTGAGAGCGCCAAATCCTAACCACTAGACCACCAGGGAAGGGTACTAGAGTGCAAATCGGTTCCCAGTGTGAGCTGGTACATATGTGCGATAACCTTCCATATTCATAGTGACAGGTTGCACAAGTAAACATGTAGCAAAAGAGTGAAGTATTCCCTGACCGGGAATCGAACCGGGCCGCGAGAGCGCCGAATCCTAACCACTAGACCACCAGGGAAGGGTACTAGAGTGAAAATCGGTTCCCAGTGTGAGCTGGTACATACAGTTGAAGTCGTAAGTTTCCATCCACTTAGGCTGGAGTCATTAAAACCTGTTTGTCAACCCCTCCACACATTTCTTGTTAACAAACTATAGTTTTGGCAGTCGGTTAGGACATCTACTTTGTGCATGACACAAGTAATTTTTCCAACAATTGTTTACAGACCGATTATTTCACTTATAATTCAGTGTATCACAAATCCAGTGGGTCAGAAGTTTACATACACTAAGTTGGCTGTGCCTTTAAACAGTTTGGAAAATTCCCGAAAATGATGTCATGGCTTTAGAAGCTTCTGATAGGCTAATTGACATCCTTTGAGTCAATTGGAGGCGTACCTGTAGATGTATTTCAAGGCCTACCTTCAAACTGTGCCTCTTTGCTTGACTCCATGGGAAAACCAAAGGAAATCAGCCAAGACCTCAGAAAAAAAATGTAGACCTCCACAAATCTGGTTCATCCTTGGGAGCAATTTCCAAACGCCTGAAGGTACCTCGCTCATCTGTAGAAACAATAGTACGCAAGTATAAACACCATGGGACCACGCAGGCGTCATACCGCTCAGGAAGGAGACGCGTTCTGTCTCCTAGAGATGAACGTACTTTGGGTCGAAAAGTGCAAATCCATCCCAGAACTACAGCAAAGGACCTTGTGAAGATGCTGGAGGAAACAGGTACAAAATGGTCTATATCCACAGGCAAACGAGTCCTATATCGAAAAGGGGAAGGCTCGCAAGCCAAAGAACACATCCCAACCGTGAAGCACAGCATCATGTGCTTTGCTGCAGGAGGGTCTGGTGCACCACTAGAACACCTGGGAAGGACACTGCAGGGCAAATCAGTTTGCAATTTGAAGTGGTACATATGTGCAACAACCTACTAAATTCATAGTGACAGGTTGCACAAGTAAACAAGGAGCATAGACTATTTCCCTGACCGGGAATCGAACCCAGGCCGCGGCGGTGAGAGCGCCGAATCCTAACCACTAGACCACCAGGGAAGGGTACTAGAGTGCAAATCGGTTCCCAGTGTGAGCTGGTACATATGTGCGATAACCTTCCATATTCATAGTGACAGGTTGCACAAGTAAACATGTAGCAAAAGAATAAAGTATTCCCTGACCGGGAATCGAACCGGGCCGCGGCGGTGAGAGCGCCGAATCCTAACCACTAGACCACCAGGGAAGGGTACTAGAGTGAAAATCGGTTCCCAGTGTGAGCTGGTACATACAGTTGAAGTCGTAAGTTTCCATCCACTTAGGCTGGAGTCATTAAAACCTGTTTGTCAACCCCTCCACACATTTCTTGTTAACAAACTATAGTTTTGGCAGTCGGTTAGGACATCTACTTTGTGCATGACACAAGTAATTTTTCCAACAATTGTTTACAGACCGATTATTTCACTTATAATTCAGTGTATCACAAATCCAGTGGGTCAGAAGTTTACATACAAACAAGAAGCATGGACTATTTCCCTGACTATTTCCCTGACCGGGAATCGAACCCGGGCCGCGGCAGTGAGAGCACCGAATCCTAACCACTAGACCACCAGGGAAGGGTACTAGAGTGCAAATCGGTTCCCAGTGTGAGCTGGTACATATGTGTAACAACCTACTAAATTCATAGTGACAGGTTGCACAAGTAAACAAGGAGCATAGACTATTTCCCTGACCGGGAATCGAACCCAGGCCGCGGCGGTGAGAGTGCCGAATCCTAACCACTAGAGCACCAGGGAAGGGTACTTGAGTGAAAATCGGTTCCCAGTGTGAGCTGGTACATACAGTTGAAGTCGTAAGTTTCCATCCACTTAGGCTGGAGTCATTAAAACCTGTTTGTCAACCCCTCCACACATTTCTTGTTAACAAACTATAGTTTTGGCAGTCGGTTAGGACATCTACTTTGTGCATGACACAAGTAATTTTTCCAACAATTGTTTACAGACCGATTTTTTCACTTATAATTCAGTGTATCACAAATCCAGTGGGTCAGAAGTTTACATACACTAAGTTGGCTGTGCCTTTAAACAGTTTGGAAAATTCCCGAAAATTATGTCATGGCTTTAGAAGCTTCTGATAGGCTAATTGACATCCTTTGAGTCAATTGGAGGTGTACCTGTAGATGTATTTCAAGGCCTACCTTCAAACTCAGTGCCTCTTTGCTTGACTCCATGGGAAAACCAAAGGAAATCAGCCAAGACCTCAGAAAAAAAATGTAGACCTCCACAAATCTGGTTCATCCTTGGGAGCAATTTCCAAACGCCTGAAGGTACCTCGCTCATCTGTAGAAACAATAGTACGCAAGTATAAACACCATGGGACCATGGAGGCGTCATACCGCTCAGGAAGGAGACGCGTTCTGTCTCCTAGAGATGAACGTACTTTGGGTCAAAAAGTGCAAATCCATCCCAGAACTACAGCAAAGGACCTTGTGATGCTGGAGGAAACAGGTACAAAATTGTCTATATCCACAGGCAAACAAGTCCTAAATCGAAAAGGGCTCGCAAGCCAAAGAACACATCCCAACCGTGAAGCACAGCATCATGTTGGGGATGCTTTGCTGCAGGAGGGTCAGGTGCATCACTAGAACACCTGGGAAGGACACTGCAGGGCAAATCAGTTTGCAATTTGAAGTGGTACATATGTGCAACAACCTACTAAATTCATAGTGACAGGTTGCACAAGTAAACATTAGACTATTTCCCTGACCGGGAATCGAACCCAGGCCGCGGCGGTGAGAGCACCGAATCCTAACCACTAGACAACCAGGGAAGGGTACTAGAGTGCAAATCGGTTCCCAGTGTGAGCTGGTACATATGTGCGATAACCTTCCATATTCATAGTGACAGGTTGCACAAGTAAACATGTAGCAAAAGAGTAGTTCCCTGACCGGGAATCGAACCCGGGCCGCGGCGGTGAGAGCACCGAATCCTAACCACTAGACAACCAGGGAAGGGTACTAGAGTGCAAATCGGTTCCCAGTGTGAGCTGGTACATATGTGCGATAACCTTCCATATTCATAGTGACAGGTTGCACAAGTAAACATGTAGCAAAAGAGTAGTTCCCCGACCGGGAATCGAACCCGGGCCGTGGCGGTGAGAGCGCCAAATCCTAACCACTAGACCACCAGGGAAGGGTACTAGAGTGAAAATCGGTTCCCAGTGTGAGCTGGTACATACAGTTGAAGTCGTAAGTTTCCATCCACTTAGGCTGGAGTCATTAAAACCTGTTTGTCAACCCCTCCACACATTTCTTGTTAACAAACTATAGTTTTGGCAGTCGGTTAGGACATCTACTTTGTGCATGACACAAGTAATTTTTCCAACAATTGTTTACAGACCGATTATTTCACTTATAATTCAGTGTATCACAAATCCAGTGGGTCAGAAGTTTACATACACTAAGTTGGCTGTGCCTTTAAACAGTTTGGAAAATTCCCGAAAATGATGTCATGGCTTTAGAAGCTTCTGATAGGCTAATTGACATCCTTTGAGTCAATTGGAGGTGTACCTGTAGATGTATTTCAAGGCCTACCTTCAAACTCAGTGCCTCTTTGCTTGACTCCATGGGAAAACCAAAGGAAATCAGCCAAGACCTCAGAAAAAAAATGTAGACCTCCACAAATCTGGTTCATCCTTGGGAGCAATTTCCAAACGCCTGAAGGTACCTCGCTCATCTGTAGAAACAATAGTACGCAAGTATAAACACCATGGGACCACGCAGGCGTCATACCGCTCAGGAAGGAGACGCGTTCTGTCTCCTAGAGATGAACGTACTTTGGGTCGAAAAGTGCAAATCCATCCCAGAACTACAGCAAAGGACCTTGTGAAGATGCTGGAGGAAACAGGTACAAAATGGTCTATATCCACAGGCAAACAAGTCCTATATCGAAAAAGGCTCGCAAGCCAAAGAACACATCCCAACCGTGAAGCACAGCATCATGTTGGGGGTGCTTTGCTGCAGGAGGGTCTGGTGCACCACTAGAACACCTGGGAAGGACACTGCAGGGCAAATCAGTTTGCAATTTGAAGTGGTACATATGTGCAACAACCTACTAAATTCATAGTGACAGGATGCACAACTAAACAAGGAGCATAGACTATTTCCTTTACCGGGAATCGAACCCGGGCCGCGGCAGTGAGAGCGCCGAATCCTAACCACTAGACCACCAGGGAAGGGTACTAGAGTGCAAATCGGTTCCCAGTGTGAGCTGGTACATATGTGCGATAACCTTCCATATTCATAGTGACAGGTTGCACAAGTAAACATGTAGCAAAAGAGTAGTTCCCTGACCGGGAATCGAACCCGGGCCGCGGCGGTGAGAGCGCCGAATCCTAACCACTAGACCACCAGGGAAGGGTACTAGAGTGAAAATAGGTTCCCAGTGTGAGCTGGTACATACAGTTGAAGTCGTAAGTTTCCATCCACTTAGGCTGGAGTCATTAAAACCTGTTTGTCAACCCCTCCACACATTTCTTGTTAACAAACTATAGTTTTGGCAGTCGGTTAGGACATCTACTTTGTGCATGACACAAGTAATTTTTCCAACAATTGTTTACAGACCGATTATTTCACTTATAATTCAGTGTATCACAAATCCAGTGGGTCAGAAGTTTACATACACTAAGTTGGCTGTGCCTTTAAACAGTTTGGAAAATTCCCGAAAATGATGTCATGGCTTTAGAAGCTTCTGATAGGCTAATTGACATCCTTTGAGTCAATTGGAGGTGTACCTGTAGATGTATTTCAAGGCCTACCTTCAAACTCAGTGCCTCTTTGCTTGACTCCATGGGAAAACCAAAGGAAATCAGCCAAGACCTCAGAAAAAAAATGTAGACCTCCACAAATCTGGTTCATCCTTGGGAGCAATTTCCAAACGCCTGAAGGTACCTCGCTCATCTGTAGAAACAATAGTACGCAAGTATAAACACCATGGGACCACGCAGGCGTCATACCGCTCAGGAAGGAGACGCGTTCTGTCTCCTAGAGATGAACGTACTTTGGGTCGAAAAGTGCAAATCCATCCCAGAACTACAGCAAAGGACCTTGTGAAGATGCTGGAGGAAACAGGTACAAAATGGTCTATATCCACAGGCAAACGAGTCCTATATCGACATAACCTGAAAGGCCGCTCAGCGAGGAAGAAGCTACTGCTCCAAAGCAATTTCCAAACCCCTGAAGGTCCCACGTTCATCTGTACAAACAATAGTACGCAAGTAGAAACAGCATGGGACCAGGCAGGCGTCATTCCGCTCAGGAAGGAGACAGGCGCTCTGTTTCCTAGAGATGAACTTACTTTGGTGCGAAAAGTTCAAATCAATCCCAGAACAACAGCAAAGGACCTTGCGAAGATCCTGGAGGAAACAGTCACAAAAGTATCTATATCCACAGGCAAATGAGTCCTATATCGACATAACCTGAAAGGCCGCTCAGCGAGGAAGAAGCTACTGCTCCAAAGCAATTTCCAAACCCCTGAAGGTCCCACGTTCATCTGTTCAAACAATAGTACGCAAGTAGAAACAGAATGGGACCAGGCAGGCGTCATTCCGCTCAGGAAGGAGACGCGCTCTGTCTCCTAGAGATGAACGTACTTTGGGTCGAAAAATGCAAATCAATCCCAGAACAACAGCAAAGGACCTTGCGAAGATCCTGGAGGAAACAGTCACAAAAGTATCTACAGTGCCTTGCGAAAGTATTCGGCCCCCTTGAACTTTGCGACCTTTTGCCACATTTCAGGCTTCAAACATAAAGATATAAAACTGTATTTTTTTGTGAAGAATTAACAACAAGTGGGACACAATCATGAAGTGGAACGACATTTATTGGATATTTCAAACTTTTTTAACAAATCAAAAACTGAAAAATTGGGCGTGCAAAATTATTCAGCCCCCTTAAGTTAATACTTTGTAGCGCCACCTTTTGCTGCGATAACAGCTCTAAGTCGCTTGGGGTATGTCTCTATCAGTTTTGCACATCGAGAGATTGAATTTTTTTCCCATTCCTCCTTGCAAAACAGCTCGAGCTCAGTGAGGTTGGATGGAGAGCATTTGTGAACAGCAGCTTTCAGTTCTTTCCACAGATTCTCGATTGGATTCAGGTCTGGACTTTGACTTGGCCATTCTAACACCTGGATATGTTTATTTTTGAACCATTCCATTGTAGATTTTGCTTTATGTTTTGGATCATTGTCTTGTTGGAAGACAAATCTCCGTCCCAGTCTCAGGTCTTTTGCAGACTCCATCAGGTTTTCTTCCAGAATGGTCCTGTATTTGGCTCCATCCATCTTCCCATCAATTTTAACCATCTTCCCTGTCCCTGCTGAAGAAAAGCAGGCCCAAACCATGATGCTGCCACCACCATGTTTGACAGTGGGGATGGTGTGTTCAGGGTGATGAGCTGTGTTGCTTTTACGCCAAACATAACGTTTTGCATTGTTGCCAAAAAGTTCAATTTTGGTTTCATCTGACCAGAGCACCTTCTTCCACATGTTTGGTGTGTCTCCCAGGTGGCTTGTGGCAAACTTTAAACAACACTTTTTATGGATATCTTTAAGAAATGGATTTCTTCTTGCCACTCTTCCATAAAGGCCAGATTTGTGCAATATACGACTAATTGTTGTCCTATGGACAGAGTCTCCCACCTCAGCTGTAGATCTCTGCAGTTCATCCAGAGTGAACTTGGCTGCATCTCTGATCAGTCTTCTCCTTGTATGAGCTGAAAGTTTAGAGGGACGGCCAGGTCTTGGTAGATTTGCAGTGGTCTGATACTCCTTCCATTTCAATATTATCGCTTGCACAGTGCTCCTTGGGATGTTTAAAGCTTGGGAAATCTTTTTGTATCCAAATCCGGCTTTTAACTTCTTCACAAAAGTATCTCGGACCTGCCTGGTGTGTTCCTTGTTCTTCATGATGCTCTCTGCGCTTTTAACGGACCTCTGAGACTATCACAGTGCAGGTGCATTTATACGGAGACTTGATTACACACAGGTGGATTGTATTTATCATCATTAGTCATTTAGGTCAACATTGGATCATTCAGAGATCCTCACTGAACTTCTGAAGAGAGTTTGCTGCACTGAAAGTAAAGGGGCTGAATAATTTTGCACGCCCAATTTTTGATTTGTTAAAAAAGTTTGAAATATCCAATAAATGTCGTTCCACTTCATGATTGTGTCGCACTTGTTGTTGATTCTTCACAAAAAAATACAGTTTTATATCTTTATGTTTGAAGCCTGAAATGTGGCAAAAGGTCGCAAAGTTCAAGGGGGCCGAATACTTTCGCAAGGCACTGTATATCCACCGGCAAATTAGTCCTATATCGACATAACCTGAAAGGCTGCTCAGCAAGGAAAAAGCTACTGCTGCAAAACCGCCAGAAAAGAAGCCAGACTACAGTTTGGGGACAAAGACCCTAGTTTTTGGAGAAATGTCCTCTGGTCTGATGAAAGAAAAACAGAACTGTTTGGCCATAATGACCACTGTTATGTTTGGAGGAAAAAGGGGGAGGTTTGCAAGCCAAGGAACACCATCCCAACCGTGAAGGACGGGGGTGGCAATATCATGTTGTGGGGGTGCTTTTCTGCAGGAGGGACTGGTGAACCACTAGAACACCAGGGAAGGACACTGCAGGGCAAATCGGTTTGCAATTTGAAGTGGTACATACAGTATGTGCGATAACCGACTAAATTCATTGTGACAGGTTGCATCAGTAAACAAGGAGCAAAATACTAGTTTCCTGATCGGGAATCAAACCTTGGCTACAGTGGTGAGACTGACAATGCCTAACCACTAGACCACCAGGGAAGGATAAAGTTTATGAATCGCTTCACAATATGAAATGGTAAAGTTACTGTATGTTTAATGTCCTGCAGAAATCATTTTCAAAGCTACATGGAACCTATGGGCCCCATCCCAAAAACAAGCCCTAGCCCTTACTCCGTAGCCAACAAATTTGAGTAGATCTTAAAGGATAGTTCTGGCGCAAGGAGTTTTCAGGGGGGACCGACCCATTTCTGCTGCTAGAATTTCTTGGAACCCCAATTTTTTCCCCAATAATTTATTGCGGCCCCATCCCACCCCACTGGGGTCACGACCCCAACTTTGACTACCACTATTTTAATGGGTTGATATGGTGCTATGGGTTGTTTCTGGACTGGCTGGGCATATTGACTAGTACAAACAAAGTGTTGCTATAGGGCACAAAAGTACTGCTATTTTATGAGTCATCAATATCATCATTGATATGCAGAACTCAGTGTTTGAAGAAGCACTATCAATATCCAGATTAGTGTACATTAGTAAGTAATTCTTTATCCTTAGTATATCTAACGCAAAGAACACTGGTAATAATGCCAGCAGCAAAAGAGTCTCATGCTCTACCGACTGAGCTAGCCAGGCTTTTGCCTGATCTGATCTAAATGTAAAATCAATTCATATTGGGGATCTTAATAAAATAGAAAAAAACACCAACATATCGTTAGTTTTTTTTAACTTCACTATATGTAATGCTCGATAGACTGTTCCTGGTGGAATGGGAGTGTAAATCCAGCAATAGGTAATTGGCACATTGGATTATTTTGGTAGAGCAATTCAACTGATCCATCACAAGTTCCATTGTTAGATGTTACCACAAAATGTAGTAGACAAAAGTATTTTGTATCTACATAATTGTTGTAGCTCATATATAACCAGTCAGTTATTTTTGGCAGCTATTTGCAATAGTAGGCTCTCTGGAACTAATGTCAGCTACTTTAGCTAGCCACAGCTTTGACATCTGACCGCCGGCCTGCTGCTAGCTAGATACTGTAGCGATCAACCACGTTAACTCCACTATTTCGCAATAAAGTACCCGGGCTTGATATGGCGACAACTACATTGCAATACACAGTAAATATATTAGATCTATTTTGAGCGTCATACCGTGAAAGTAAAGAGGTCAACTTCTAGGTTTAAAAGACATTCGGCAGTTGAACGCGAGGCTTTGAGCGAAGTAGAAGAACAATCCACTTTAAGTTTAGGGCTGCAGCCAGTTCATAACCTACTGTGGCAAATAGAGGGGTTCTCTGTCTGATCAAACCAGTAACCTACTGTGGCAAATAGAGGGGTTCTCTGTCTGATCAAACCAGTAACCTACTGTGGCAAATAGAGGGGTTCTCTGTCTGATCAAACCAGTGGTCAGTCAGCTTATATTTCAGAACAGGAAATCAAATAAAAAACAAACAACTCTTCATTCGATTCTTTATTTGTATTAATCATTCGTATTCCAGCAATTGTTTTTGGTGTACGCACATTTTTTTAATGCATCACTTTTTTTTTCACTACACCCAGCACCCTTCCCAACCTCTTCACCAAGAATGAGGTAAAACACCTCTCATGTTCCCCTCAAATGAACAATTGGACAACGATGAAGGGATGCTGTGTGAAGACTGTACACATAAAAATACACTTGAGGTTGTAGTCGAGGATGAACAACTGGGTCATCTGAATGGGGAAAGGGGACATAGGGAAGGGGTGGCGAACCCTCCCCCTGAAAGGCTGGGGGTGCAGGCTTTTGTTCCAGCCCTGCTATACCACACCTGATTCCGCTGAGGTTCCCCGATGAGCAGAATGTTAGTAGATTGAGATGGGTTGGGCCTAGACCAGCATTTCCCAAACTCGAGACCCCAAGGGGTGCACGTTTTGGTTTTCTCCCTAGCCCCAGCTAACACAGTCCTCCAATAAGCCGCAAATAATCCATCTTCAGTTTACATCGCAATTAGCTTAATCAGCTGTGTTTGCCAGGGATGGCCCCAGAGGACTGGAGTTGCCCATCCCTGCCCTGTGGAGTGATCGATAGAGAAGCAGAATTCAATTCAGGATGAGTCGTCAGGCAACGGTAAAGCAGAGCTGGAACAAAAGCCTCCACCTGCAGTAGGTCTCCAGGAGGAGGGAAGGCCACCCTTAGTGGCTTGGTGTGAAAGTACATTACATTATAGTCAGAAAAAGTCTACCTTCAAATTCCTTTTCACAATGAAAATACACGTAGTATACAGACCTTCTGTACACCGTGGATAAAAGAAAAGTACTATCTGTTGTCAACTCAACCGTAAGAAAGATGACAAAAAAAATGACAGACACTAACAACACTTACGTACAAAATGAGAAAGAGCTGGATATACCATTTGATCAAGACAACTGTTAACTTGTTTAATTTAAATAATAATGATAAAGTGTTAACAGACAATTTAAAAGAAAGAAAGAACAGAAAAGCGGATCATGATATTAATGGGGTAAAAACGACCAGCTGTTTAGTAACAGAATCATACCTCAAAACACGTTGATGTACAAACAGTACACATTAAAACGCATGTCATGTATAAAGGCATGCATACGTTATATGCATGAGCTCACACACACACACACACACACACAACATCCTTATAAATAGGTCCTTCATAGACCCAACTCTGAGACCGGACAGGCGTAGTGGCCAGTGATGCACAGGGTCTCCATAAGGAACAAGACCAAAGACACTGTTTGCCGGCAGGAGGTAGACGCCTTCTAACGACATTCTACACAAGAATGGCATTACACTGCCCACCCAATCAGTTGCATTGAAGCCAATCCAGCCAATGAAATGGAGGCAGACATTTTGTATATCCGTTACAGTGTGGATATGCTACGGATGTTGTTTGTTTAATAGTGAGGTATTTATTGGTTTTAGTCTGGTCATTAATGCAATGATAAAACTCAGTTCTTCTTCACAGGCTATTATGTTCCTTATCGGACTCCCTCCTCAGCCACCAACACACCACAACCTGTCCAATATTTAAGTTCTGGGTTCCTGGTGTCTTCTCACCTGGTTTCAAACACTGGCGGCTCATATCATGGCCCATTTCTCAAGTGCGTCTTCCCAGGGAATCTCAAATGCTCGTCTCCTTTATAAAAGTAAGCAGCACTCGATTTATTGACATGTCCCCCTTTTCCATACATACAACAGGTACATACAGTACAAACAGCAAGACATCGGTTCAGAATCAACAACTATCTGAATTGTAAAGGAAGGGAAAGAAGTAATTCCCAGTACCCATCAAGGTTGTTTTATGGGTAGTACCATATATATCTTCTGGGCTAACTGTCATCGTATCATAACATACAACATCCCACGACTTCAAATCATTCAGAGTATAAAATACAATTTTGAAATATATGTAAAGAGGTATGACGCATGGAATGATGTTACATGAAGACAATAACGACAATGCATTCATTATACAAACATAAGCGGAGTATCATTATCAAAAGAAATGTGTGATTTGTTTGTTTTGTTCGTCACATTCAGTGTTTTGAATGTATTTTCAGTAGAGTGGCCACTAGGTGGCGTCTGACTACACATAAACAGTCACAACGGGCACAAGCCACTTGATAATCAAACTCAAGCAGGTGGTTACTATAGGCACGTCTGTCTGTCTGTCTCTCTCTCCCTCCCCTCTCTCTCTCTCACTCTCTTCCTGTGTCTCTGCTAAAGTAGTACCATTTCTAAGTTAATTTACCCTACTCCTATTTAATACTAGCTTCATTCTCTTGCCATCTTCTCTCTCGTTTGCTCGCTCTATTCTCTTCCTCCTTTCTTAATACCCTTCCCCCTCCCTTTCACATCTCTCAATCTTTGTCCTTTCTCTCCCTCAGTCTCTTGATCTCTTCTATCCTTTTCTCTCTCTCTCCCTCTCTCTCTCTCTCGCTCTCTTTTAGTAGTGTAAATTAGTTAGTAAATAACTTGGTACCGTCTCTCAACTCTTTGTAATTTATTTAGCTAGTACCTAACTATACCAGTGTAGTCATCATTTTGACCACAGTCAAATCTAAACAAAGCCTGAGCCTATTTCTCTCTCTCGTTCCCTCGCTCCTGTGCCATCACTCAAACAAACACCCTAACACTCCACTGTGTGCTTGTGTGATTTCCCAAACCTCTAGGACCCTCCAATCAATCAGCATCTTCAGAGAATCTTCCAAAGTGTAATTGGACCTTTCCCCTCTACACCAAACCGCCACCCCATTTAAGTGCTGGTAGAGTCTGAATGAATTCATCGTCCCGTCTCCTCCTCTTCCTCCTATCATTGCTCCTCTTCCTCGGTGATGCCCTGTGCTTTCAGTTCATCCAGGACGTTGTCTAGATGGCTAGGGTCGGGGTAGCCGTGGCCCGTGAGGTTGGAGCCAAATTCCGTCTTGTGGTGTACCTCGTTCCAGATGACCGTGTCCAACTCGCCTGTGGTGCTGGACGTGCCCACTGAGAAGACCAGGCGCCGGTCCCACGCGGTCAGCAGGAGTCTGAGTACCTGGGGGAGAGAGAGAGCAAGGATGTGGAGGGAGAGGAGGTGGAGGGAGAGAGAGAGGAGGTAAAGGGAGAGGACGTGGAGGGAGAGAAGGTAGAGGGAGAGAAGGTAGAGGGAGAGAAGGTAGAGGGAGAGGACGTGGAGGGAGAGGACGTGGAGGGAGAGGACGTGGAGGGAGAGGACGTGGAGGGAGAGGACGTGGAGGGAGAGGACGTGGAGGGAGAGGACGTGGAGGGAGAGGACGTGGAGGGAGAGGACGTGGAGGGAGAGAAGGTGGAGGGAGAGAAGGTGGAGGGAGAAAAGGTGGAGGGAGAGAGGGAGAGAAGGTGGAGGGAGAGAAGGTGGAGGGAGAGAAGGTGGAGGGAGAGAAGGTGGAGGGAGAGGAGGTGGAGGGAGAGGAGGTGGAGGGAGAGGAGGTGGAGGGAGAGAAGGTGGAGGGAGAGAGGGAGAGGACGTGGAGGGAGAGGAGGTGGAGGGAAAAGGAAGTGAGATGGTTAGAGACGGATTCATAATTTCAACTTTCAGAGTTCCCTCGATACAACTTCAAGGGAAAACGTCCCGGGTTTATAAAGGACAAAGATTGGGCTAAAATCCAGAAAGCTTTGAGTTGTACTGGACAACAGGATCTGCTACAATGGAATATGTCAAAGCTTAGGTTCTTACCTTGCGTCCCTTCTCGCTGTCTGGGAGGTAGCAGTGACGCGGGAACCCTCTGGCTGTAAAGGGCTTGCCTGGGTTGGGGTGCTCTGGGCCCTGGGTGCCAGGCAGGACGTTGTAGATGATGCGGATGGTCTTGCAGTCATGGTGGCCAGGCAGCGAGTGGGGGATGACGTGGTACTCCATCTTCCCGGGCGGCTGGTTGCCCGTCTTCACGCCGTAGATGGTTTTGCAGGTGGGGCACTGCAGGCTGCCATCTTTGTTGCCGTTGTTGTACATGGCCACCAGGCACTGGAGGTGGTACTGGTGCCCACACTGGGCCAGGCGACCTATGAAGTCACCACCCTTGTAGCCTGACGCCCCCCCGAGGGCCTCCATACAGATGGTACAGTTCTGAGGAGAGGAGAGGAGAGGAGAGGAGAGGAGAGGATAGGAGGGATTCTTTAGCCAACCTGTAAGTACTTAGCTATCCAAAATAGGAAAAGCACCCACACAGCTGAGTCAGCCTGTTGCAGGTGAGTGGGAATCATTCAATAAAATTCTTGAAAGCGCTGACGAAGGCTAGCTGGCCAATAGGTAACGTTAATCAATGAAAGTGTTACAGGCCAGAGCAGCGTGCAGGTCTTTCTTTAAATATGTACTTGGCTATCCACATTTCCTTCAACAGATAATGTGTTGTGATGATAATGGACGCGTCCCAAATGACACCCTATGGGCCCTGGTGAAACGTATGGCACTTTATAGGGCATAGGGTGTCCTTTCAGACTTAACCAATGACTGGAGAGAACAGGTCTCACCTCCTCTGGTGCTATCCTGACTTTCTGAAGATACTGCTTCACCACCTCCTCTGTTGTCTTACCTGGAGAGAGGAGAGACAGGAGGAGAGAGAGAAGAGAGAAAAGAGAGAGAAAACATAAGGAGAAAGGAGGAGAGAGAGAAGGAGAGAAAGGAGAGAGAAAACATAAGGAGAGAGAGGAGGAGAGAGAGAAGAGAGAAAGGAGAAAGAAAACATAAGGAGAGACAGGAAAAGAGAGAGAAGAGAGAAAACATAAGGAGAGACAGGAGGAGAGAGAGAAGAGAGAAAGGAGAGAGAAAACATAAGGAGAGACAGGAAAAGAGAGAGAAGAGAGAAAGGAGAGAGAAAACATAAGGAGAGACAGGAGGAGAGAGAAGAGAGAAAGGAGAGAGAAAACATAAGGAAGGAAAGGAGGAGAGAGAAAACATAAGGAGAGAAAGGAGGAGAGAGAGAAAACATAAGGAGAGGAGAGAAAGGAGAGAGAAAACATAAGGAGAGAGAGGAGGAGAGAGAGAAGAGAGAAAGGAGAGAGAAAACAAGGAGACAGGAGGAGAGAGAGGAGAGAAAAGAGAGAGAAAACATAAGGAGAGACAGGAGGAGAGAGAGAAGGAGAGAAAAGAGAGAGAAAACATAAGGAGAGAGGAGGAGAGAGAGAAGAGAGAAAGGAGAGAGAAAACATAAGGAGACAGGAGGAGAGAGAGAAGGAGAGAGAACATATGAGTGTGTTGAGCAAAAATCTTCCACACAATGTAATGAATTTGTGTATAGGGGTGTCTGTGTGTGTGTGTGTGTGTGTGTGTGTGTGTGTGTATAGGCCTATATATTAGTGCTGGTTTTATAGTGTGTCCTATTGTACCTTTGCGGGCCTGTTTCTTGGTGGTCTTGCGGCAGCAGTGACCCAGGCCGGGGACGGGCTTGATGTCCCTCTTGCTGACGGGCGGGGGGTGCAGCACCAGTTTGGGTGGGCGGGTGAGACACACAGGGAACCCCGCAGCGCTCATCAGGATCCCCGTGATACCGGCCAGCGCTGGGTGGACCGGGCTGTTCCCACTGAGGTTCTTCACTGGGACAGTGGGCACGCTGAAACACAACGGGAACCACATGCTGGTTACACACTGGCATCTCACCAAACATACGCCTGGGAAGACTCTGGGAGTTGCAGCGCTGACCTGGGATCAGCTGTTACAGGACTTGCACTAAACAAACCCTCCCTCACACTAACAGACAGAAATACAGCAGGCTTACTGCTGACCCCCACACAGGGTTGGGACGAGCCTAGTCCGTGTGATTACAAGACGTTAACCAAGCCACCTACAGTATAGACAGGTAGAGAAGTCTGTCCCAAATGGCACCCCACCATAGATAGCGCACTACGTATAGGGCTCTGGTCCAAAGTAGTGCACTATGTAGTGAATAGGGTGCCATTTGGGAAGCAGTCGTTCAGGTGTACACGGGCCAGCTGTAATCTCTATTGGCAACAACACCTCACCTACTACGACCAGCTGCTGCATGTGACCAATTCAAAAAATGTCCAGGAGCCAATGACCTGTATGTGTGTGCCCATAAAATTAGAATAATCTATTTCTATGTGTGGCTGTGTGTGGCTGTGTGTGTGGCCCACAGGCCAGTCTCCTGATCTGGGTCAAAGACTCATACCATAGATGGTACTGCCAGATATCCTCTGTCTAGCCTGTACGTTTCAGAGAACACGGGTTGGGTCTAAGTGGCGCCCTATTCCCTACACAGCGAGCTACGCCTGACCAGAGCCCACGTAGGATGCCTCCAGCTATATACGGCTCTGACGGTGTCAGTCAAACAATCCCCTATTGTTTGTCCTTTGACATATTTCTGGATGATTCTAGAACGCGCCAATAGCGACTCTACCATTCTAGAGTCCAGGTAGAACGTCTGTGTCATTCACACCAAAGATATTGTACTATACTCTAGTTCCCCAGATCATCTACTTTTACCACAGACAACACAGCTTTTGAGTGTCAACGATATCGGAGCAGATAGATAAGATATGACGATTTGTGTTGTCCTTAGGTATCCTACATTGTCGATAAAATCAGCAGCAGCAGCACACACAAACACACACACACACACACTTCTTTCTAGGGATGGATACTCACATTAAGGACGTGAGGATTGTCATTCTCCCACAGAGGTCAGTCCCGACACAATCAATTAAGTAATAAACTACAAGAAAACGAGTCACGGAGGAATCGATTTCCTTTCTCTTCACCAGGGGAACAGAGAACCACTAGGGATGTGTCAATGAGAAGTTGAAGAAGAGGTTCCACTCCTCTTTACCTCTCTCTCTCTTTCTCTCTCTCTCTCTCTCTCTCTCTCTCTCTCACAGCTACAGAAACCTTTATTCTGTCTCTGAGCTGGACTCAGTTTCTGTTCTTTCTCTCTACAGACCTCCTCCTCTCCCTCTGTCCTAGAAGCCGTGTGTGAATCGGACCAAGTGTGTGTGTGTCCTGTCTTATATATGTAATCCGTGAGTTTCCATCTGCTGGCCAGTGACCTCAGAGAGAGGAGACGTCACAGAACTGACAGTGAGCATCACATCACACACCCAGGATCATGGATTACCTTCACCACGTCACCGGCTCTATTGACTAATACCACCCTGACTAACCACTTACGGAAACACACACACACACACACACACGGAACTGGGAAATCCCCAATAATGAACAACAAACTTGACCACAACACAACCCAGTCTTGACACGACTTGGCCTGGTCTTTTAAATGACTAGTAATATAATAACCACAGAGCTTCCCATGTGTAAACGGTACTGTACAGGCTACACCACAGAGTTGTGGAGTCTAACTAACCATGCTACATCTCCCCTCGACGGGGGGGTGTCATTTAGAATGGGCAAATATTATCAAAAACAATAGTTTTTTCCCCGTGCTGTTCCTCCTGCGCTGTTCCTCCTGCGCTGCCACGCATCACAAACAGGGTTTGCTGTTCGTTTTGTTGCTTCCCGACATGAAATTAGTCAGTCGCTCTGAGAGCTGTGAGTTACTGTCGCTGGTAGCAACCACACAGACACGGCAGGAGGGCTGAGCCTGGGAGCTTTGTTCCTCGTGTTGTGACCCACCAAAGTGAGGATATCATTGCTTTTGTGTGACCTTTCAAATAGACAATTACACTGCATGTTTACATACTGTGCATACTATGTAGTGATGGTAGTATAGTAATAATAGTTATAGATGGTATGTAGTGATGGTAGTATAGTAATAATAGTTATAGATGGTTTGTAGTGATGGTAGTATAGTAATAATAGTTAGATGGTATGTAGTGATGGTAGTATAGTAATAATAGTTATAGATGGTATGTAGTGATGGTAGTATAGTAATAATAGTTATAGATGGTATGTAGTGATGGTAGTATAGTAATAATAGTTATAGATGGTATGTAGTGATGGTAGTATAGTAATAACAGTTAGTTATAGATGGTATGTAGTGATGGTAGTATAGTAATAACAGTTATAGATGGTATGTAGTGATGGTAGTATAGTAATAATAGTTATAGATGGTATGTAGTGATGGTAGTATAGTAATAATAGTTATAGATGGTATGTAGTGATGGTAGTATAGTAATAATAGTTATAGATGGTATGTAGTGATGGTAGTATAGTAATGATAGTTATAGATGGTATGTAGTGATGGTAGTATAGTAATGATAGTTATAGATGGTATGTAGTGATGGTAGTATAGTAATAACAGTTATAGATGGTATGTAGTGATGGTAGTATAGTAATAATAGTTATAGATGGTATGTAGTGATGGTGGTATAGTAATAATAGTTATAGATGGTATGTAGTGATGGTAGTATAGTAATGATAGTTATAGATGGTATGTAGTGATGGTAGTATAGTAATAATAGTTATAGATGGTATGTAGTGATGGTAGTATAGTAATAATAGTTATAGATGGTATGTAGTGATGGTAGTATAGTAATAATAGTTATAGATGGTATGTAGTGATGGTAGTATAGTAATAATAGTTATAGATGATATATAGTAATAATAGTTATAGATGGTATGTAGTGATGGTAGTATAGTAATAATAGTTATAGATGGTATGTAGTGATGGTAGTATAGTAATACTAGTTATAGATGATATATAGTAATAATAGTTATAGATGGTATGTAGTGATGGTAGTATAGTAATAATAGTTATAGATGGTATGTAGTGATGGTAGTATAGTAATAATAGTTATAGATGGTATGTAGTGATGGTAGTATAGTAATAATAGTTATAGATGGTATGTAGTGATGGTAGTATAGTAATAATAGTTATAGATGGTATGTAGTGATGGTAGTATAGTAATAATAGTTATAGATGGTATGTTGTGACTACACCACAGCTCAGTTCATGGTCACCACACACCGCAGTTTAATAATGTCCTCTATTAACCAGTCAGTCGGCTATTAAACACTATGATAACATAACATATCTCTATCCTTAACCCAGTTTAAAGAAACTCCACCAGCCACTACCTGACGGGTCAACAAGCCACTACCTAACGGGTCCACCAGCCACTACCTGACGGGTCAACAAGCCACTACCTAACAGGTCAACAAGCCACTACCTAACAGGTCAACAAGCCACTACCTAACAGGTCAACAAGCCACTACCTAACAGGTCAACAAGCCACTACCTAACAGGTCCACCAGCCACTACCTAACAGGTCCACCAGCCACTACCTAACAGGTCCACCAGCCACTACCTAACAGGCCCACCAGCCACTACCTAACAGGTCAACAAGCCACTACCTAACGGGTCCACCAGCCACTACCTAACGGGTCCACCAGCCACTACCTAACAGGTCCACCAGCCACTACCTAACAGGTCCACCAGCCACTACCTAACAGGCCCACCAGCCACTACCTAACAGGTCAACAAGCCACTACCTAACGGGTCCACCAGCCACTACCTAACAGGTCCACCAGCCACTACCTAACAGGCCCACCAGCCACTACCTAACAGGTCAACAAGCCACTACCTAACGGGTCCACCAGCCTCTACCTAACGGGTCCACCAGCCACTACCTAACAGGTCCAGGAGGACATACAGACAGACAGGAAGACAGACAGGAAGACAGGAGGACAGACAGACAGGAGGACAGTGAAAGGGACTGGTGGCAGGTGACTGTCATCATCATCTGTTGCTTCCGGTTCAGGGTTCTTCTGCCTTAACAAGCTTTGAGTTGGAGCTAAGAGGCTTTTGGTTAACCCTCCCTGCAGGTGTCACAGTCACTGAGTGAGTGACTCACTGTGTGTGTGTAGGGCTGGGAATCGCCAGGGACCTCACGATACAGTATTATCATGATACCATATGTATTACAATTCTCACGATTCTAAATGTATTTCGATTCGCTACTGTGATTTCATTGCAGTTGGATGTTCCAAACATATTGCTCACCCCATGTCTGCTGCAGAGGGACAAGAGGGAGCCATGAGAACATGACTTTTAATCAGTCATGGAAATGAAAGTGATGAAAACCAAATGTCTCCGTATTGAAACAGATGGAGAACAAGCTCTGAAGGAAGGACACTGGAGTTTTGAGGCAGCTGGCGCGAAAATAATACTGCGAGGGCTTCCTGAGTGGGGCAGCGGTCTACGGCAATGCATCGCAGTGCTGGAGGCGTCACTACAGACCCGGGTTTGATCCCAGGCTGTATTACAAGCGACCGTGATCGGGAGGTCCCACGGGGACTGTGGGTGTTAAGAAGGGTGGTTAGGCGAGTCATGCTTCAGAGGACGCATGACTCCACCTTCGCCTCCCGAGCCTATTGGGGAGTTACAGCGATGAGACAAGATCAGAACTGGGGGTAAAATACATGTGTTCAATCTTGCGATATTGTCAAAACAACAAGACACGATATATCGTCAAAAATGATATGATATCCCCATATGTTACTGTATAGATTTTTTCAGAAAGAACCCTTTGGTGGTGAAAAAAGTTCCACTTGGAACCCCCAAAAAATGGTTTTCAGGGGGTTCTCCTATGGGGACAGTTGAACAACTCTTATGGTTCTAGGTAGCTACTTCTTCTCTAAGAGTTTACAGTAGATACAGTCTGACCTCAAGTCAGTGTTGTTGACAACTTGACACACACACAGGGGTCATGTTAAGTGCTGAATGGCCTATTAGACCTATGACCAGACCTGAGCTGAATGAAGATGGAGACAGTAACCAGTCAGTGAGGTTATTAATACTACAGTAAGCCGTACGAGACCGCTGACCGTGCAGCGTGACGGATATTGTGAGGTAGAAATGCACAGTGGAGAAGGTTTAGTCTCGTTTGAGCCCCAGCTTATCTACAATGCATTAACACAATTCCCAGCTGTCCTACTGACACACACACACAAACACACACACACCTGGAACAATGAGTGAGTCCGAGACAGAGAGACAGAAAGACAGAGACAACCACTCATCATTACACACAGCAACTAGAGACGATAGGTGTAATCCATCATATATATATATATACAGTGCCTTGCGAAAGTATTCGGCCCCCTTGAACTTTGCGACCTTTTTCCACATTTCAGGCTTCAAACATAAATATATAAAACTGTATTTTTTTGTGAAGAATCAACAACAAGTGGGACACAATCATGAAGTGGAACGACATTTATTGGATATTTCAAACTTTTTTAACAAATCAAAAACTGAAAAATTGGGCGTGCAAAATTATTCAGCCCCCTTAAGTTAATACTTTGTAGCGCCACCTTTTGCTGCGATTACAGCTGTAAGTCGCTTGGGGTATGTCTCTATCAGTTTTGCACATCGAGAGACTGACATTTTTTCACATTCCTCCTTGCAAAACAGCTCGAGCTCAGTGAGGTTGGATGGAGAGCATTTGTGAACAGCAGTTTTCAGTTCTTTCCACAGATTCTCGATTGGATTCAGGTCTGGACTTTGACTTGGCCATTCTAACACCTGGATATGTTTATTTTTGAACCATTCCATTGTAGATTTTGCTTTATGTTTTGGATCATTGTCTTGTTGGAAGACAAATCTCCATCCCAGTCTCAGGTCTTTTGCAGACTCCATCAGGTTTTCTTCCAGAATGGTCCTGTATTTGGCTCCATCCATCTTCCTATCAATTTTAACCATCTTCCCTGTCCCTGCTGAAGAAAAGCAGGCCCAAACCATGATGCTGCCACCACCATGTTTGACAGTGGGGATGGTGTGTTCAGGGTGATGAGCTGTGTTGCTTTTACGCCAAACATAACGTTTTGCATTGTTGCCAAAAAGTTCAATTTTGGTTTCATCTGACCAGAGCACCTTCTTCCACATGTTTGGTGTGTCTCCCAGGTGGCTTGTGGCAAACTTTAAACAACACTTTTTATGGATATCTTTAAGAAATGGCTTTCTTCTTGCCACTCTTCCATAAAGGCCAGATTTGTGCAATATACGACTAATTGTTGTTCTATGGACAGAGTCTCCCACCTCAGCTGTAGATCTCTGCAGTTCATCCAGAGTGATTATGGGCCTCTTGGCTGCATCTCTGATCAGTCTTCTCCTTGTATGAGCTGAAAGTTTAGAGGGACGGCCAGGTCTTGGTAGATTTGCAGTGGTCTGATACTCCTTCCATTTCAATATTATCGCTTGCACAGTGCTCCTTGGGATGTTTAAAGCTTGGGAAATCTTTTTGTATCCAAATCCGGCTTTAAACTTCTTCACAACAGTATCTCGGACATGCCTGGTGTGTTCCTTGTTCTTCATGATGCTCTCTGCGCTTTTAACGGACCTCTGAGACTATCACAGTGCAGGTGCATTTATACGGAGACTTGATTACACACAGGTGGATTGTATTTATCATCATTAGTTATTTAGGTCAACATTGGATCATTCAGAGATCCTCACTGAACTTCTGGAGAGAGTTTGCTGCACTGAAAGTAAAGGGGCTGAATAATTTTGCACGCCCAATTTTTCAGTTTTTGATTTGTTAAAAAAGTTTGAAATATCCAATAAATGTTGTTCCACTTCATGATTGTGTCCCACTTGTTGTTGATTCTTCACAAAAAAATACAGTTTTATATCTTTATGTTTGAAGCCTGAAATGTGGCAAAAGGTCGCAAAGTTCAAGGGGGACGAATACTTTTGCAAGGCACTAATATAAATATAAATATAAATATAAATATATATATATATATATATATATATATATATATATATATATATATATATATATATATATATATATATACACACACACACACACCTGACACACACATGTACCCACTCAGATCAGTGGAGGCTGCTGAGGGGATGACGGCTCATAATAATGTCCAGAACGGAGCGAACGGAATGGCATCAAACACCTGGAAACCATGGAAACCATGTGTTTGATATATTTGATACCATTCCACTGATTCTGCTCCAGTCATTACCACGAGTGTATCCTCCCCAATTAAGGTGCCACCAACCACCTGTGACGCAGACGCAGTGACACACACTAGCATGTCTGCACTCAGATAGTTACACACACTGTTGTAGGCCTCCACAAAGCCCTAAATAGAGGAGATCTTCACTAACACATGGCCTGCTTCACCTACAGTACATAGGCACTACCACATGGCCTGCTTCACCTATAGTACATAGGCACTAACACATGGCCTGCTTCACCTACAGTACATAGGCACTAACACGTTGCCTGCTTCACCTATAGTACATAGGCACTAACACATGGCCTGCTTCACCTACAGCACATAGGCACTAACACATGGCCTGCTTCACCTATAGTACATAGGCACTAACACATGGCCTGCTTCACCTACAGTACACAGGCACTAACACATGGCCTGCTTCACCTATAGTACATAGGCACTAACACATGGCCTGCTTCACCTACAGTACATAGGCACTAACACATGGCCTGCTTCACCTACAGTACATAGGCACTAACACATGGCCTGCTTCACCTACAGTACATAGGCACTAACACATGGCCTGCTTCACCTACAGCACATAGGCACTAACACATGGCCTGCTTCACCTACAGTACATAGGCACTAACACATGGCCTGCTTCACCTACAGCACATAGGCACTAACACATGGCATGCTTCACCTACAGTACATAGGCACTAACACATGGCCTGCTTCACCTACAGCACATAGGCACTAACACATGGCATGCTTCACCTACAGTACATAGGCACTAACACATGGCCTGCTTCACCTACAGTACATAGGCACTAACACATGGCCTGCTTCACCTACAGTACATAGGCACTACCACATGGCCTGCTTCACCTACAGCACATAAGGCACTAACACATTTGACCTTAAAGGCTCAGTGCAGTCAAAAACGTGATTTCCATATTTTTTTATATACACTGAGTGTACAAAACATTGAGTACACCTGTTCTTTCAATGACAGACTGACCAGGTGAATCCAGATGAAAGCTGTGATTCCTTATTGATGTCACATGTTACATCCACTTCAAATCAGCATAGATGAAGGGGAGGAGTCAGGTTAAAAAAGGATTTTTAAGTCTTGAGAGAATTGAGACATGGATTGTGTATGTGTACCATACAGAGGGTGAAGAGGCAAGACAAAATATTTTAGTGCCTTTGAACGGGGTATTGTTGGTGCACCAGTTTGTGTCAAGAACTGCAACGCTGCTGGGTTTTTCACGCTCAACAGTTTGAGTTGGAATAATACTGAGAGATTGTGAAAGTGATGATAATGCCCTTTTAGTGTAAGAGCTGTTTGGGGGGGGTGGAGTTTTGGCCTCCCTGGTGACATCACCAGGCGGGAAATTAGTTGACAGACCAATAAGAAAGAGAGTTCTAAACCTCTCTGCCAATAATAACTTGTTTTCAGTTGTCCCCTCCCCACTCAGACCACTCCCAGACAGCCCGAGCAGAATTCTTGCTTGAGAAATGACTCTTTGCTAAGAAGCTATTTTTGTTTCTTTTTGACCATTTTCATTGAAAACCATCGCAGTCACCTCATTGTTAGCCAGAAATGATTTGATATTGAGATAAAAACATCTGCATTGGGCCTTTACTACATGGAGCCCATTATCCAGAATGCAGATGAAACAAATGAACTGGATGTCTTTCCCACACTCCTCTTCATCGACGTCCTTCACCCAGATCTCTATTTGTTTCTTTCTCTTCCATTCATCTGTTCCTCTTTTCTCAGGGTCAGATGAGGTCTTACTTTTTCCAAGGCCCTTCCCCTCTGAGTCTGTCTGTTGTTTTATCTGTATATTCCTCTCCCTTCTTTATATCCTACCATCTCTCTCTCCCTCTCTCACTCTCCCTCACTCACTCTCACACCTCCTGTGCTAATTAGTTAATAATGACATTATTATAGACTTGAATTAGCATCTCTGCATCTCAGCCGGGTGAGAAACTCTGGTTCCTAGATAATCACACTTCCTGCTTCTGAATAGGATGCAGTTTCTCCTGAACCCTGATCTAAGATCAGTTTGGTTAAGGTTAGGATTAGGAAGGCTGATCCTAGATCTACTAAGACTACTGTACTAGTCAACCTAGTGCACTCAGTGTACATACTTTACTAGTTAGCTTAGGAAGACAATGGAATGTGGACATTGCAGTGCACAGTTTATTTCTCTTTGGGGTTGTTTGTTTGTGTATCTAGTGTCTTAGTGGGAGAGGGGCAGACAGACAGTGAGACTGGGGAGGGTGGTGGAGGAGAGGAGGGTGGGGGAGAAGAGAAAGGAGGGTGGGGTGGGGGAGAGGAGGGTGGGGTGGGGGAGAAGAGAAAGGAGGGTGGGGTGGGGGAGAGGAGGGTGGGGTGGGGTGGGGTGGGGGAGAAGAGAAAGGAGGGTGGCTGGGGGAGAGGAGGGTGGGGGAGAAGAGGGAGAGAAGGGTGGGGGAGAAGAGAAAGGAGGGTGGGGTGGGGGAGAGGAGGGTGGGGTGGGGGAGAAGAGAAAGGAGGGTGGGGTGGGGGAGAGGAGGGTGGGGTGGGGGAGAGGAGGGTGGGGTGGGGTGGGGGAGAAGAGAAAGGAGGGTGGCTGGGGGAGAGGAGGGTGGGGGAGAAGAGTGAGAGGAGGGTGGGGGAGAAGAAAGAGAGGAGGGTGGGGGAGAGGAGGGTTGGGTGTGGGAGAAGAGAGAGGAGGGTGGGGTGGGAGAGCCTCTTGACCCCTAGTGACCCTAACCCCCACTCCATCACACACTCCTCCCCTTCTTTGTTATCTCTCTTCCTCTCCTCCCCCTCCTCTCCTCCCTGTGTCCCCAGATGGTCATGAAGATTGAATGATTTAGCCTTGGGAGCAACAAACTCCCAAGCATTCTCATACTCTCGTGTGTAAGTACACACACACACTTAAAACACCAGTTTGTTATTCCATAACTTTGGTACATTTGAAAATTGCTAACCAATATGCTGTATGAAAACGGCATCACAGCCAGACAAAGCAGTAGATTGGTGGACTATTAAAGTGGCAGAGAGCTCCCCTATTGGCCAGACACAGTCAATGCAACCCTGTTGCGTTACAAAATACTGTACCTGTTGCCATATGAATAAATTGTATCAATTTCAATTGTGTTCTATTATTTTTTTAAACTTTTGGCTCGGTTTCCAGAGATTCTATTACCCTTGCTCTCTCTCTCTCTCTTCAATTAAATTCAATTCTATTTAAGGGTTTTATTGGCATGGGAAACAGTTTACATCGCCAAAGCAAGTGAAATGATAAACAAAAGTGAAATAAACAAAAAGTGAGGAGTAAATATTACACACACAACTTCCCAAATAATAGAGACATTTAACATGTCATTATGTCTATATACAGTGTAATGGTGTTACTACACTGTCTCCCTCTCGCTCCTCTTTTCTCAGCCCTCTGAAACCCTTCCTCCCCCTTTCTGTTTTCACTCTGTCGTCTCTTTCTCACACTCCCCCACTAGAAGAAAGAGAGACACATTCCTGCAGCTTTGTGAGGACGTCAATATTGACTTTCTCTGTGTGTGTGTCCCCCTTGGTTTGAAACAATTTCACAACTCCGTGTGTGTGCGACAACTGACTGACAACGTAACACTGCTCTGCATATTACAATCAACAATCTAGGTTTGCTCCCTCCCTCCCTCCCTCCCTCCCTCCCTCCCTCCGGCTGTGGCCTGATTGTGATCAATCTCTGCTAGTTGCTGAGTTGTTCCTTTGTCCGTCCCTCCCCTCCTTCCCTCTGACAGTGTCTGTGTCTAGCTGGCTATGTCTACCCCCCCAAACTCCCTAAATGTAGGTCTCTCTTGCTCCCCAACCCCCCAAGATCCTCCTTGACAAAAGCCTCAAGACAGACCGAGACGGAGCATTACAATGATGACTGTGGCTTCTGCTTTTGTCTTCCTTCTACCCCCGCACTCCCTACTATCCAGAAATCCCTTCACCCCCATGCATATATCCCTCGACCTCCCCTTCTCCGCCCCTAACCTTCTACTCCCCAAAAACAACCCCCCTACCTGCCCCCCCAGCCCAGACCCTGTTGTTCCGGGCTGGCCACTGCAGAGGCGGGCATTGTGTTGCGAATGCCGACTAGGCCTCAATGCAGCCACAAAGGTTGCCGTGGAAACGCTTGGGCGCACACAATAGAGCCCGGGATGGGCCCCCAGAACACAGGAGTCCTGGGAAACCCAAAGAGAGAGAGAGAGACAGAGCGAAGGAAGAGTCGGAGGGGGTGGGCGAGTGCAGGGTAGAGGGGGAAGAGAGTGACGGTGGGAGGCCTCCTCCCCTCCCTCCATCCCCTCATTCCTCCCCTCCCTCCATCCCCTCATTCCTCCCCTCCCTCCATTCCCTCATTCCATCCCCTCATTCCCCCCCTCCCTCCATCCCCTCATTCCTCCACAACCGCTCCTTTCTTTCTGGACCCCAGATGGTCATCTGTCAGAGGGGCTGCTGGGAGAGTTAGATGCGTCCTCCCTCTCACAAGTAGACACAGTCCCACATCCACTGACCCGTAAAGACTCACTTCCAAAGCATCCAAAGAGGAGACGAATGTAGCCATCTCAACAACACAGTGTTTCCATAATGGAAGACCAAGTAGAACCAGATGAGATCATCCAGAATCATTCAGTCATAACAACAACTCAACCAAAACCATCTCACTCACCGTGGCAACCACTGAGTGTTTGTGTGTATCAGTTACATCAGTGTGTGTGTGTTTGTGAGTGTATGTTATTGTGTGTATGTGTGTCACTCACCCAGAGGCAATGAGGGCTCGTGACTGGGCCATGGCTATGCGTTGCAGGGCGGGCTGGCTGAGCCCAGCCAGACTGGACCGCTGGGGCAGGGGGGCAGAGCACGGCGCCGAGCGCTGGGGAGCCATGGGCCGCGGCGACGGGGACGGCACGGGAGAGGGCGGTGACGTCACGGCGGTCGCCGGGGTGACGAGCGTGGCGGTGGGCACCGATTGACTCGTGGAGGAGGGAGAGGGGGGCGGCACGGACGGACGGCGGCCCTGATTGGAGGAGGGCGGCTGAGGGGGCGGGAGAGAGGGAGGAGGGGGTCGGTTGGAGATGGAGAGGGTGCCCGTTTGGGCGCTGAGGAGGGAGAGGGAGCGGGCGAAGAGGGCAGCATTCCGTCGCGGTGAGGACTGGTTCCGGGATATGGAGAGTCCGTGAGGTAAGGTTTTGGAGTAGGCAGATCTAGCGGGGGAGCTCCTGAGTTGGCCCCGCCCCAGGGTGGCAGATTTGGGGCTGGGTGGTTTACTCTGAGGTTTACTCGGCCGGTGGCCCAACTTGTGTGTCGATGACCTCACTGTGCTCTGCTTCACACTAAAGACCAGCATGCACTGCTGGCAGGAGCACGGCTGCCCGGCGAGGGACTGCATGGTCGCCAGCCCGCCGCTTGGGTACACAGCGCGCCCGTTGACGCCCGACACCCCAACACCCAGTAACGCTCCCGTTGGACCCGATCCTCCACCTCCGTTCCTGGGTACCGGTCCTGACACTAGTGGGTAGGCCACGTCGGACCTCCGCTGTATCCTGCGTTGTCTCTGGGTCTGCCTGTTGATCTGGGTCATGCCCTGCAGGTCCACCAGGTAGCAGAATCCCAGCGGCGCCAGGTCCAGCCAGGGCTGCTGGCGGTCCCGGGCCGTCTGGATGGCGATGCCGACCTCCGTGTCGTACTGGGTCCAGGAGCCCGTGTCGTTCTCCCACTCCCACAGCCAACCCTGGCCCGGCGCCGACGTGGGATCGTAGAAGCTACGGCGCACCGGCCGGATCATACCTGCAGGGGGAGATGCTGGGGTTAGTACGACTATCAATCAATCAAATGTATTTTTCCAATGGCAGTTGTCACAAAGGGCTTCACAGTAAACTAGTCTAGACACTGAAGAGCAAGCAGAAGCACGGTGGACAGGACGAAGGCCCTGGATGGAAGAAACCTTGAGAGGAACCAGGAATGCATGACTACATCATGAAAAGAGTAGGAAATGGTACTAACATTGTCGTTTCAGTGTGGAGAGGTTGAAACAGGAACAGAAATGCATGTGGGAACACTTTCGTATGGTTTTAATTGACAAGCTAGATTCTCCCCACAGAAGTGAAAGTTAATATTCACATTCACACATCCTCTGACCTGAACTCCACCCTAACTCAAATGACCTGAACTCATCCCTAACTCAAATGACCTGAACTCATCCCCAACTCAAATTACCTGAACTTCAATCCCAACTCAAATGACCTGAACTCATCTAACTCAAATGACCTGAACTCATCTAACTCAAATGACCTGAACTCATCTAACTGAAATGACCTGAACTCATCTAACTCAACCCCAACGACCTGAACTCATCTAACTCAACCCCAACGACCTGAACTCATCTAACTCAACCCCAACGACCTGAACTCATCTAACTCAACCCCAACGACCTGAACTCAAATTAAAGTATTTCCAAATGCAGTCAGCCAAACAGCTACAAAGACACTCTTAATGACCAACAGTAATACAGTTGTTTAGGGAAGCGAATAGTTGTCAAAATTCCATTTGAAATGCATATTGGTTCATGATGAATCGATAGTGGTAACCATAGAGATGTTTAATGGGTTTAAAATCAACCAAACCAGCAGGCCTAGTATGGCACCACACATCGGTGCCAAACCGAGGAGGATCAAGAACCGTCCAATCAGAGACGAGCTTGGTAACCAGGGGCAACGTGTGGCACGACCATTCAGCCAATGCCAAGGTAGAGAGAAGAGGGACCCACACTGAGGCCTGGCTGAGACAGACTGGGACACACAGACATCAAAAGAGGTGGCTGAATGCAGCAGGCCTAGCAATGTTTGTTAGAGGCACACAGACAAGGGTATTGTGTGTGTGAGAGAGAGACCCTTTGAATTGAGAGAGAGAGAGAGAGAGAGACCCATTGAATTGAACGAGAGAGAGAGACCCATTGAATTGAGAGAGAGAGACCCTTTGAATTGAATTGAGAGAGAGAGACCCATTGAATTGAGAGAGAGAGAGAGAGAGAGACCCATTGAATTGAGAGAGAGACCCTTTGAATTGAATTGAGAGAGAGAGAGACCCATTGAATTGAACGAGAGAGAGAGACCCATTGAATTGAACGAGAGAGAGAGACCCATTGAATTGAGAGAGAGAGAGACCCATTGAATTGAACGAGAGAGAGAGAGACCCATTGAATTGAACGAGAGAGAGAGACCCATTGAATTGAGAGAGAGACCCTTTGAATTGAATTGAGAGAGAGAGACCCATTGAATTGAATTGAGAGAGAGAGACCCATTGAATTGAGAGAGAGAGAGACCCTTTGAATTGAGAGAGAGACCCTTTGAATTGAATTGAGAGAGAGAGACCCATTGAATTGAATTGAGAGAGAGAGACTCATTGAATTGAGAGAGAGACCCTTTGAATTGAATTGAGAGAGAGAGAGAGACCCATTGAATTGAATTGAGAGAGAGAGACCCATTGAATTGAGAGAGAGAGAGACCCATTGAATTGAGAGAGAGACCCTTTGAATTGAATTGAGAGAGAGAGACCCTTTGAATTGAGAGAGAGAGAGACCCATTGAATTGAGAGAGAGAGAGAGAGACCCTTTGAATTGAGAGAGAGAGAGACCCATTGAATTGAATTGAGAGAGAGAGAGAGAGACCCTTTGCATTGAGAGAGAGACCCTTTGAATTGAATTGAGAGAGAGAGACCCATTGAATTGAATTGAGAGAGAGAGAGAGAGAGAGAGAGAGACCCTTTGAATTGAGAGAGAGACCCTTTGAATTGAATTGAGAGAGAGAGACCCATTGAATTGAATTGAGAGAGAGAGAGAGAGAGAGACCCTTTGAATTGAGAGAGAGACCCTTTGAATTGAACGAGAGAGAGAGAGAGAGAGAGAGAGACCCTTTGAATTGAGAGAGAGAGAGAGACCCATTGAATTGAATTGAGAGAGAGACCCATTGAATTGAATTGAGAGAGAGACCCTTTGAATTGAGAGAGAGACCCTTTGAATTGAGAGAGAGACCCTTTGAATTGAGAGAGAGACCCTTTGAATTGAACGAGAGAGAGAGAGAGACCCATTGAATTGAGAGAGAGAGAGAGAGAGAGAGAGAGAGACCCATTGAATTGAATTGAGAGAGAGACCCTTTGAATTGAATTGAGAGAGAGACCCTTTGAATTGAATTGAGAGAGAGAGACCCATTGAATTGAATTGAGAGAGAGAGAGAGAGAGAGAGACCCTTTGAATTGAGAGAGACCCTTTGAATTGAACGAGAGAGAGAGAGAGAGAGAGAGAGAGACCCTTTGAATTGAGAGAGAGAGAGAGAGAGAGACCCATTGAATTGAATTGAGAGAGAGACCCATTGAATTGAATTGAGAGAGAGACCCTTTGAATTGAGAGAGAGACCCTTTGAATTGAGAGAGAGACCCTTTGAATTGAGAGAGAGACCCTTTGAATTGAACGAGAGAGAGAGAGAGACCCATTGAATTGAGAGAGAGAGAGAGAGAGAGACCCATTGAATTGAATTGAGAGAGAGACCCTTTGAATTGAATTGAGAGAGAGAGAGAGAGAGACCCTTTGAATTGAGAGAGAGACCCTTTGAATTGAACGAGAGAGAGAGAGAGAGAGAGAGAGAGAGAGAGAGAGAGGGAGAGACCCTTTGAATTGGATTGAGAGAAAGTGAGGGAGAAAGGAGGAAAAAGTTTGTGTGCGTGTGTGTATGGGGGGGGGGGGGGGGGGGACTAAAGGCTGAGCCGGGAGGTCTTCTTCACTCTATAAAACAATACAATGGTTCTAAAAGAGAAATGAGCACTTGACCCCAGGAGCAGCATGTGAGATTCAGTAGACTGTAGAGGAAACAGGCCTCTTTCAGTTCCACAGAAACAAAGGCCAGCTCTCACAAAGACAAACCACTAGCTGGGATGAGGACAGTCACGGGTGGACTGGATTCTGAAAGAAACCTCTAGTGGTGGATGACCTTTGAAGAGAAACATACATGTCGTACTTCAGCCCACCTCTTTCCTGGCCAGAAGGATAAACTCCGGGCCCCTCGTCTTAATATTTCACAAGAACATTTTTGAAATAAACGCGTTGAGCTCTCGCTACCGTTTGCACAGCGCCGTTCACAACGTGCACGTCAGAAAAGACGGAGAAGAGCATCACCGTCGACACAATCAATGGTTCTGATTAGCTGAATGGATTGTGGTGACGAGACAAGACAGCCGTGCCCCCCCCCCCCCTCTCCCTTGAGTTTCCGTCCTGTGATAGACCACGTCAATGTCCTTCAATCACCTTCTATAGTCTCTACTGAAGACAGAGAGGGCTGTGTTCATTAGGCACCAACCGGACGATAAGGGACTGAAACAGGGAGGGACTACCTGAACGGGTGTGCCCGGATGAACAGGGCCGAGGCTCATCACAGGGGTGCAGCCAGAGGGAGAACAACTATCCACCCTGTCAGTGTGTCTGCAGACGCTCCTCTCTTTGAAGGGAGGGAAAACACTGTTCTCCTTTGATCTGAGGGATAATATCCACCTCTCTGACCCCTTCACTGTCTTTCACCAAGGCCACTGGGGAGAGGGCAGGCTGAGGGGGCTGTGTGTGTGTTTGAGTGAGTGAGTGGGGGTATAGTGGCTCATGGAATGTCAGGTGTGTGTGTGTGTGTGTTTTGGTTTGGGTGGGGGGTGGGTGGGTGAGCAAGTCAGGTGTGTGTGTGTCTACAGGGGGTTGAAGGTGACTTAATAACAGGTTGCTGTGAAGGTAAAACAGTGGCCAGCTGGGGTACCACCTACTGAGCACAGGAGGCTGGTTGCACCTTAATTGGGGAGGACAGACTCGTGGTAATGACTGGAACAGAATCAGTGGAATGGTATCAAATACATCTAACACATGGTTTCCATGTGGTCGATGCCATTCCGTTTGCTCCGTTCTGGACATTATTATGAGCCGTCCTCCCCTCAGCAGCCTCCATCACTACTGAGGGACTGTTCCAGCTCGCCCCCTGAGCCTTCTAGTTCCACAAAGGTTACTTGTTGAGAACCGGTTCTGAGAACATGTCGCCACAGATTACGTTACCCTCCACATCCACTAGGCTCAGGTTACCCAAAGTTCCCAAATGAATATGGACTCATTTTAACAGTGGATCGTAAAACCCTCCCAACTCGGTCTGTTTGTTTTCCCTTCTGTCTTTTTATTTACAGGGAAGACACACTGAGACCTCGGCCTCTTTTACAAAGGTGTCCTGTATATACAACATCAATATACACATTACACCCATCTCCACCTCTTCAACACCTAGTTAACTATAATCCCAGGTGTTAGTATTGTAATCTGGAGCCTGTCTCTGATGAGTCTCCTAGGGGTGGTAGGGGAGGAGAGGTGTCTCTGATGAGTCTCCTAGGGGTGGTAGGGGAGGAGAGATGTCTCTGATGAGTCTCCTAGGGGTAGGGGAAGGGGAGGAGAGGTGTCTCTGATGAGTCCCCTAGGGGTAGGGGAGGAGAGGTGTCTCTGGTGAGTCCCCTAGGGGTAGGGGAGGAGAGGTGTCTCTGATGAGTCTCCTTGAGGTAGGGGAAGCTCGCTGGTGATAATGACCATGGCTGTTCATTAACCTGCTCTTCAACTATTACATGGTGGACGTGGTAAACTGACTGAATGGCAGATGAGACAGAGGAGTACAGTAAGATCCTATTGGAATAAAACACCTGATTTATGAGGAAGTCGCTTTCCCATGAGGGTGATATGGAAACTGTTGATCAGACAACGTCACTGTGGTTGGCCTCTTCCTCCCAACATTACTCTTTCAACAGATGGCTGTTCCTCTTCCTCCCACCGTTACTCTTTCAACAGATGGCTGTTCCTCTTCCTCCCACCGTTACTCTTTCAACAGATGGCTGTTCCTCTTCCTCCCACCGTTACTCTTTCAACAGATGGCTGTTCCTCTTCCTCCCACCGTTACTCTTTCAACAGATGGCTGTTCCTCTTCCTCCCACCGTTACTCTTTCAACAGATGGCTGTTCCTCTTCCTCCCACCGTTACTCTTTCAACAGATGGCTGTTCCTCTTCCTCCCACCGTTACTCTTTCAACAGATGGCTGTTCCTCTTCCTCCCACCGTTACTCAATCAACAGTCTGTACTGGTCAGTTAGTGTGTGTGTGGGAACCGGAGTGTGTGTGTTGACAGGAGGGGTGAAGCAGAGGGGAACAATAGGTTCCAGATGGACAGTCTATCCACCTGTCTCAGGGGTCTCTCTCTCCCTCTCTCTAAAAAGCAAGTGAAATAGATCATAAACAGTAAACATTACACGGACAAGCATTTCAAATGTCATATTATGTCTATATACAGTGTTGTTACAGTGTTGTAACATTATGCAAATAGTTAAAGTGCAAAGGGGAAGATAGATAAACATACATATGGGTTGTATTTACATTGGTGTTCTTTACTGGTTGCCCTTTTCTTGTGGCAACATGTCACACATCTTGCTGGTATTTCACCCAATAGATATGAGATAAGGGAAATATGTGTCTCTAATATGGTCATACATTTGGCAGGAAGTTAGGAAGTGCAGCTCAGTTTCGCCCTCATTTTGTGGGCAGTGTGCACATAGCTTGTCTTCGCTTGAGAGCCATGTCTGCCTACGGCGGCCTTTCTCAATAGCAAGGCTATGCTCACTGAGTCTGTACATAGTCAAAGCTTTCCTTAATTTTGGGTCAGTCACAGTGGTCAGGTATTCTGCCACTGTGTACTCTCTGTGTGTTTAGGGCCAAATAGCATTCTAGTTTGCTCTGTTTTTTTGTTGATTCTTTCCAATGTGTCAAGTAATTATCTTTTTGTTTTCTCATGATTTGGTTGGGTCTAATTGTGTTGCTGTCCTGTGTCTCTGTGGGGTCTGTTTGTGAACAGAGCCCCAGGACCAGCCTGCATGTATTCTGAAACTGGGTGTACGCGCAATGCCATCGGGGGTACGCGCAATGCCATCGGGGGTACGCGCAATGCCATCGGGGGTACGCGCAATGCCATCGGGGGTACGCCAAATAAAAATGAGATTCACATTTTTTTTAAAGACAATTCAAACAGTACATTTATATTTTCTAACGGGGCTATACATTTGGGTTCAGTGAAATAACAACACAATGTCAAATACAGGTAGCCTAGTCAAATAATTAACATCCAATCACATTAACTGTTACTCTCTCACGGGAAACCTTCCCCTTTGAGCAGGCATTTAGAAACGAAACATGACCATTTGAAAAATAAGCCACAGGAGTTTTTGGAGCGAGAATAAAGACGACTTTCGAGTAGCAAGACGTATAAAAGCAACAGATACTGAGACTCTCTCCAATACAACCCTACATTACAGAGTGATGTGCATCCTTTCAAGCAGACCCTTCATTAACCTGTTGTCAGGGGTGTGTACGGGAGGCGCACTTTAATTCCGGTCCAAAATGACAGCACATAAGAACAATAACGTGCCAAAAACACGGAACACAGGAAAAGTATAGCGCCTGACAAAATCCACATAACAATTACACACAAAGACATGGAGGGGAACAGAGGACTAAATACATGTAGGTTGATTAGGGAATGAAAACCAGGTGTGTATTGAACAAGACAAAACAAATGGAAAGATGAGAAATTAAGTGGCGATGGCTAGAAAGCCGGTGATGTCGACCGCTGAACACTGTGGTGAGTTATTCACCATTTTTGATGAACAAATAAGGTTTTATATGTAAGATGGCTAAAGAAAGAGAAAAATGATTATTATTATTTGTGGCCTGGTCCTATAAGAGCTCTTTGTCACTTCCCACGAGCCGGGTTGTGACAACTCACATTTATTAAACATAAGAATGAGTGTATCATATAGTGTGTGTGTGGCATGCTTACAATGATGGCAAAAAACAACATTTGAGAGTGTGCTGACCCTGGTGCTAGAGGGGGTACGCGGCTGGAGGTTAAATGTTTGAAGGGGTACGGGACTATAAAATGTTTGGGAACAACTGGCTTAGAGAAGAGCTTTGTTATGGAAGGTTTGGGAATCGCTTCCTTTTAGGTGGTTGTAGAATGTCTCTTCTCTGGATGTTGGTCATTAGTGGGTATCGGCTTAATTCTGCTCTTCATGCATGATTTGGTGGTTTACGTTGTACACTGAGGATACTTTTGCAGAATTCTGCACGCAGAGTCTCAATTTGGTGTTTGTCCCATTTTGTGAAATTTTGGTTGGTGAGCGGAACTCAGACCGGAACCCAGACCTCACAACCTTTTTTGGAACACCATTATTTTTGTCTTACTGAGATATACTGTCAGGGCCCAGGTCAACCAGACAGAATCTGAATCTGTGGAGAGGATCTCGGTGCTGCTGTAGGCCCTCCTTGGTTGGGGACAGAAGCACTAGATCATCAGCAAACAGTAGACATTTGACTTCAGATTAGGGCTGGGCGATATATCAAATTAATTTGATTAATTTGAATGTATGTTTTTGCTCAATATTCCAAATGCCTGTATCGCAGAATTTAGTGTGTGAATTAATTTGATTAAATGCAGTGTATTTGACCTTTAATTGTAGAACACAGCTTATTTAGAGATGTATTTTTTGTTGTAAATTGAGATGTGTATCGTGAATAGCCCATAAGTTTGAAAAGACTTGAGAAATGAGTTTCAGGCCATGTCACCTAGTTCTACTTCAGATTCTAGCAGGGTGAGGCCGGGTGCTGCAGACTGTTCTAGTGCCCTTGTCAATTCGTTTATATATATGTTGAAGATGGTGGGGCTTAAGCTGCATCCCGGTCTCACCCCATGGCAATGTGGAAAGAAATGTGTGTGTTTTTTGGACCAATTGTAACAGCACACTTGTTGTTTGTGTACATGGATTTAATAATGTTGTATGTTTCTCCCTCAACACTGCTTTCCATCAATTTGTATAGCAGACCCTCATGCCATATTGAGTCGAATTTCTCTCACGGACCTGGGAGACAGTCTCCATGTCACTACATGACTGTGAGAAACATGCCTTCCAGCCATTCTCAAACCTGGCCAGTCAAGCGGTCCACTACCTGTTGCCCCTCACTCAGAGGTGAATTCCTGCTCTGCTCACTGAAGCAAACACACACACACACACAACAACACACATAGGAACAACACACACAAGCAGACACAGAAACAACACACACACACACAGACAGAAACAACACACACACACACACACACACACACAATTGCGAAAGGAAAGAGAGAAAAAGAGAGCAGGAAAATGTTGACTAACTCCGACAGAATCTTTTCGGTTGACAGACCAGACCCGGCCCGACCCCAGGCCCCATCTCTCCTTCCTTTGTCCTTTAGCGTCAATGGGAAAGCCAGCCTTGTGCCAGACTGTCGCTTTCTCAAAACAGAGAGAAAACGCCGCTAATGGAACAGAATCTAAGTTGCACTGTAGCAGCACTCTGATGTCACAAGCAGAGACAGAGCAGGGGAACGAGAAGAAGAGACAGAGCAGGGGAAGGGGAACGAGAAGAAGAGACAGAGCAGGGGACGGGGAACGAGAAGAAGAGACAAAGCAGGGGAACGAGAAGAAGAGACATAAAGGTGTCTGCTAGATCACTTCTAAAAGAAGAGCTGTGGTTTCTAATGCCCCTCCCCATCTCTCTTTTCCCTCGTTCCTCATTTCTCTGTGTTCTAGTCTGACTGACCTCAGATGATCTTCTACACAGAAGTCCTCTCCTCTCCTCCCCTCCCCTCTTCCTATACTGGCTCTTTTCTCCCTCTCTCCATCCTGCTGCTATATTTATGTTGATTTATTTTGGACTTGAACTATTTACACATCATTACAACACTGTACGTAGACATAATATAACATTTGAAATGTCTTTATTCTTTTGGAACCTCTGAGTGTAATGTTCACTGTTCATGTCACTTTTGTTTATTATCTATTTCACTTGCTTTGGCAATGTAGACATAGGTTTCCCATGTCAATAAAGCCCCTTAAGTTGAGATAAAGAGAGAGAGAGAGAGAAATAGAGAGAGAGAGAAAGAGAGAGAGAGAGAGAAATAGAGAGAGAGAGAGAAATAGAGAGAGAGAGAGAGAGAAATAGAGAGAGAGAGAGAGAAATAGAGAGAGAGAGAGAAATAGAGAAAGAGAGAGAAATAGAGAGAGAGAGAGAAATAGAGAGAGAGAGAGAAATAGAGAGAGAGAGAGAGAAATAGAGAGAGAGAGAGAAATAGAGAAAGAGAGAGAAATAGAGAGAGAGAGAGAAATAGAGAGAGAGAAATAGAGAGAGAGAGAGAAATAGAGAAAGAGAGAGAAATAGAGAGAAAGAGAGAAATAGAGAAAGAGAGAGAAATAGAGAGAGAGAGAGAAATAGAGAGAGAGAGAGAAATAGAGAGAGAGAGAGCGAAATAGAGAGAGAGAGAGAGTATAAACTACCAAAACAGTTAAAAAGGACTTCACAATATGGCCGGCACAACCTAGAAGCACAAAAACACCACTCACATCGATTGATTCTATCTAATTTAACCTTCATTTAACTAGGCAAGTTAGTTAAGAACAAATTCTTATTTACAGTGACGGCCTACCCCGGCCAAACACAGACAGTGTGGGCCAATTGTGCGCCGCCCTATGGGACTCCCAATCACAGCCAGATGTGATGCAGCCTGGACGTCTCTTGCACTGAGATGCCGTGTCTTAGACCACTGCGCCCCTCGGGAGTCCCTTCTCTTTGTAGCCCTCCGACCCTCTTAGCCCAAACACGAGAGCCATCAGATAGAATGAAACACAATCCAGTGTGTGTGCGTCATTGCATATGGGTGCGTGTGTGTGTGTAGAGCGTTTGAGCATATGTGTGTATGTATGTGTGTCTGTGCACTCTTCATGCATGACCCCGTGTGTGTGTGTGTGTGTGTGTGTCCTCTCTGCTCCTAATCCAAGGCCTACGTTGTGAAACACGCAGTGACTGACGGCACTTGGGAGGCCCTGGGGCCCTGAAGTAACCTGACACAGACTGTTGCACAACAACCTACTGAGTTGTACTGGGGGGAACGTTCTGTTCTACTCCCCCTTCCATCTCTCTCTCTCTCTCTCCTCCAACAACATATTGGGCTGGGGGGAACCTTTCTGTTCTGTTCTACTCCCCCCTCCGTCTCTCTCTCCTCCAACAACCTATTGGGCTGGGGGAAACATTTGTTCTGTTCTACTCCCCCCCTCCATCTCTCTCTCTCTCTCTCTCCTCCAACAACAACCTATTGGGCTGGGGGAAACATTTGTTCTGTTCTACTCCCCCCTCCGTCTCTCTCTCTCTCTCCAACAACCTATTGGGCTGGGGGAAACCTCTCTGTTCTACTCCCCCCTCCATCTCTCTCTCTCTCTCTCCTCCAACAACAACCTATTGGGCTGGCGGAAACCTCTCTGTTCTACTCCCCCCTCCATCTCTCTTTCTCTCCCCTCCAACAACCTATTGGGCTGGGGGAAACATTTGTTCTGTTCTACTCCCCCCCTCCATCTCTCTCTCTCTCTCTCCTCCTCCAACAACCTATTGGGCTGGGGGAAACCTCACTGTTCTACTCCCCCCTCCATCTCTCTCTCTCTCCCCCTCCAGTCTCTCCTCTCCACCATTCCCCCTCTATCTGTACTTCCCCTCCACTCTTTCTCTCTCTCCTCCCCTCACTATTCCTCTCTTTCTCCCTGCCTCTTTGTCCAGCCTGGTTCTACTTAGAAGTGGCCTGTCTTGTCAGGTTTGGCTTATGTTTAGTTTGCCTCCACCCTTTCTCCCCTAGGGTGACCCCGTGACCCCTGCACCCCGACCCCAGGCTTTGTGGGTGTCTGGGAAACGTGTCCCCTTCGGCTGGACCAGCTGGAGCAGCAACAGGGCCTCCGAGCCTCAGACGGCAGCTGGCTGCTTCTTCCAAGACCAGTGTGTGTGTGTGTGTGTGTGTGTGTGTGTGTGTGTGTGTTCTAAGACCAGACCCCCCCAGCCCCCCCTCTGTGCTTTCCTATCCATAGCACCTATGCCTCCCTGTCAGTCTCATCTGTGTGTTTAGCCGATCATTCACTCTCTGTCTATCTATGTCTATTTGCCTGTTGTCAGCCTCTCTGTCTATCTGCATGTTGTCAGCCTCTCTGCCTAGCTGCCTGTTGTCAGGCTCTCTACCTGTTGTCAGCTTCTCTGCCTAGCTGCCTGTTGTCAGCTTCTCTGCCTGTTGTCAGCCTCTCTGCCTGTTGTCAGCCTCTCTGCCTGTTGTCAGCCTCTCTGCCTGTTGTCAGCCTCTCTGTCTGTTGTCAGCCACTCTGCCTAGCTGCCTGTTGTCAGCCTCTCTACCTGTTGTCAGCTTCTCTGCCTAGCTGCCTGTTGTCAGCCTCTCTGTCTAGCTGCCTGTTGTCAGCCTCTCTGTCTAGCTGCCTGTTGTCAGTCTCTCTGTCTAGCTGCCTGTTGTCAGTCTCTCTGTCTAGCTGCCTGTTGTCAGTCTCTCTGTCTAGCTGCCTGTTGTCAGTCTCTCTGTCTAGCTGCCTGTTGTCAGTCTCTCTGTCTAGCTGCCTGTTGACAGTCTCTCTGTCTAGCTGCCATTTGTCAGTCTCTCTGTCTAGCTGCCTGTTGTCAGTCTCTCTGTCGAGCTGCCTGTTGTCAGTCTGTCTGTCTAGCTGCCTGTTGTCAGTCTGTCTGTCTAGCTGCCTGTTGTCAGTCTCGGACTATATCAGCCAACATGTCATTTCAACCATTATTCTCTAACTCTCCCACCACAACACCCTATGCCACAAGGTTGTGTTGGTGTGTTTACCAATGTGACAATTCGTTTGAGTTTGGGTTTTATGTCTATGAGAGGGAGAGAGACAGGCGAGACAGAGGAGACAGAGGAGGGAGAGACAGAGGAGGGAGAGAGACAGGAGTCAGACAGAAGGGAGAGACAGGAGGGAGAGACAGGAGAGTCAGACAGAAAAGAGAGACAGGAGAGACAGAGGAGGGAGAGACAGAGGAGTCAGACAGAAGGGAGAGACCAGAGAGACAGAGGAGGGAGAGAGACCAGAGAGACGGGGGAGGGAGAGAGACCAGAGAGACGGGGGAGGGAGAGAGACCAGAGAGACAAAAGGGGGGAGAGAGACAGGATGGAGAGAGACCAGAGAGACAAAAGGAGGGACAGGAGAGAGAGAGGAGGGAGAGAGACAGGAGAGAGAGGAGGGAGAGAGACAGGAGTCAGAGAGAAAAGAGAGAGGAAAGAGACAGAGGAGGGAGAGACAGAGGAGGGAGACAGAGAAGGGAGAGACAGAGAAGGGAGAGACAGAGAAGGGAGAGACAGAGAAGGGAGAGACAGAGAAGGGAGAGACAGAGAAGGGAGAGACAGAGAAGGGAGAGACAGAGAAGAGCGAGAAAGACATATTGACAATGTGTTAGAGAAGGAGTCAGTGACTCAATCGGTGGTCAAAAGGGTGTGTCCTTTCACAACAGTCTGCCTGTTGTCTGACAGACGGTAACAGCAATGGCTCAGTCGGCAAGTGCATCTCAGAATTACAAAGGGAATCTACTTTCTATTCATCCACTTCAGGTAGAAAAATATTTGCCTATGTTTGAGAAAAGACTCCCCAAACGGCTTTTGACAGCAGCTTGCCTGAAGGCTAATGGCTCCCTGAAATGACAGCCAGATGCTAACACTAGATGTTGAGTTGGTTGACGGCAGCTAGCCTGAAGGCTAACGGCTCCCTGAAATGACAGCCAGATGCTAACACTAGATGTTGAGTTGGTTGACGGCAGCTAGCCTGAAGGCTAACGGCTCCCTGAAATGACAGACGCTAATGCTAGATGTTGAGTTGGTTGACGGCAGCTAGCCTGAAGGCTAACGGCTCCCTGAAATGACAGACGCTAATGCTAGATGTTGAGTTGGTTGACGGCAGCTAGCCTGAAGGCTAACGGCTCCCTGAAATGACAGACGCTAATGCTAGATGTTGAGTTGGTTGACGGCAGCTAGCCTGAAGGCTAACGGCTCCCTGAAATGACAGCGAGACGCTAATGCTAGATGTTGAGTTGGTTGACGGCAGCTAGCCTGAAGGCTAACGGCTCCCTGAAATGACAGCGAGACGCTAATGCTAGATGGGTTTTACCTTCCACAGGGCTCCTCTAGAAAAAGGGAAACCTCAGCCGTCAGTGACAGCTGGAAACCCTTCAGTCTGGCTTCCTTGATTGACTATTAGCCCTGTGAACAGTTGGGAAGCTGCGTTTCCACATCCAGTAGCTACGGGGAATTACAGGAAGGGGATTTAAAGTCTAATAATATTTCTAAAAAAGTTGTTGAAGCAACAAAGTAATGGGAGTCTTTGACGGCATCATAGAAACACTGCATCACACAGTGGTGGGAAAAGCCAGGACACGGAGAGAGGAGAAACATGGTGAGGCTTAAAACGATCGCCACGGGGCGCGAAGCTCGTTTAGAAACTGCTTGGCTAGCGGTGAGCTGCGAGCTTCTGTATTCTCATGCGGTCTGTCTCTAGCACCAACGTTGTGAGAGGATGTGGGAGGGAGAGGTGTCACAGTGTCATACAATCATCAGCTGTGGTGAAATAGCAGAGTGGAGCTACAAGGTAAAGACAGATGTTTCTGTCGTTACTGCTCTCTCCCACTTTCTTTCTCGTCCTCTCTTTTGTCTTCATCTTCCACTTCGGTGAACTTAGAATTGCCGGTACGCCCTCTACCCCGTCTCCCGACTCGGGTTCTGCGCCTACAACTCTCTTCCACACTCTTCCCTGTGTGTGTGTGTGTGTGTGTGCGCCCTGCGTGAATGTCTAGGCCACAATAGAGGAACAAACATCTGTTCTCTCAACTTCCACAAAGAGAGAGATAGATGGGCTTCCCTATTACCTCCCTCCGACTCCCTCTCTTTCTATCCCTCCTTCCATCTCCCTCTCTTTCTATCCCTCCTTCCATCTCCCTCACTGAAGGCAGATTCTCAGATTCTCTGCTGTTAAGCCTTGAAATACCACATTCTCTCTGCTTTCCCCTTACACTCTGGATCTGTCACAAAGAGCACCCTATTCCCTATGTAGTGCACTACTTTTGACTAAAACTAGAGCATTATGTAGGAAATAGGGTGCCCTTTCTCTCTCGCTCCCTCTGTTTATACCACCCAATGTCAGTCCCCACACAGCAGCTGCGTGCGTTAGATTCAGGGACTACGGGGGAAGAATGTCTCTCGTAAGAGAGGCCAAGGCTCTGTGAGGTACAGCTGTCGTAGGTCATCCCACTTTCACCCCATTCTGTCTGACAGGCAAGCGGAGGGTTTAACTCCCTAGGAATATGGAACTGATTGTAATTAATTCTTAATTCTCATTCTATGACGGAATGGAACCAAGCTGTGAGCTCTAAGCTCCACCCCAGTGGCGAAGCAGTCTATTAGTCGAACCACATGCAAAACGAACGGAATTTAACACAGCCGTGCAGTAACGTGAAGTAAAAACTAGAACAGACTGACAACTGAGCCTAAGATGTTTAAAAAGGCCTATGTAGAAGTAAGAATTCTGATAGGACTTTTGTCTATAACAATATATCCACTCTGGACAGACCGAGACACAGAGACACTCACTGGACATCACAGGAGGTTGGCGGGACCTTAATTGGGGAGAACTGGCTGGTGGTAATGAATGGAGCAGAATTGTGGAATGGCATCAAATACATCAAACACGTGGTTTCCCGTCTATCTCTTAAGACCATCCAGTTTTGATTTCTATTTGCCATATATTTTAAACTGTGCTGTTTCACAAAAGTTCTCCACCTATATACAGCCACGTGCCTTACACAAACAACACCAGGCGCGTAACAACACCACATCGGCATCCCCACAACAACAACAGCCATTCCCACCTCTCAGCTCTCGTCTTCTTACCTGTGTCCTGCCTGAACTGGTGCATCGACTGCAGGTCTAGGATGTAGGGCGAGAGGCGGTTGTCGACTTGGCCTAGCACGACGCTCCCACCACGGGGATCGCTTCGTATCACCGCCTCGATGTGGTGGGAGACGGTCGGGCTGTAGGGCCGCCACCGCCCGTGTTCGTTGAGCCATTCCCACACGACCACAGCGGACGCATGGAGCATGGTGGCCCTGGAAAGAGAAGTGAGAAATACTATCTGTTAGCAACCATGGTTTAAAAAGGAAGGCGCGACGTTGTGTTTACATCCAGAACCAGGCTAGACTTTGTTCATTTTGATTTGGCTACAAAGTAGCCTATCGCTGTTTATTGAAACGAGGATCGATGTCTCATCACTGATTCCAACATCACTTGGCTCAATCTAGCCTACACGAAGTCCCGTGGTTTCTAAGTTATATGGGCTTGTAGCTAGGTGATATCTACACACAAATACAGGTCTCCCTAAATGAACAAAGAGGATCTTACATTTAGTCAGCCGGCGACGTGCTAATGTGAAGGAGCGCAGCATCTGGGCACAAACATCCGTGTCACTTTCATGGTCGAACACGAAGAAATCGGATTTTATACCCGGTTGTGATGCCTTCATAAACCGTGGACAGGCAAAGAAACGGAGAGAGTGCTCCTGTTATTCTCGTCGAAAGCCTTGATTTTCAGTCACGTTCTAGCATAAAGAAACAAAATGTGTCCGACTGAATTTTATAAATCCCTTTGGCAGAGTCACTTGTTGCGCAAGTGGCGAGAGAAAGGAGCTCCGTTCCAGTCGTTGAGGCGTCGTGTGTTGAACTATTCCTAACTGACATCCAACACCCCTCTCGTAATAGACCTACCTACCAATACCCGTAACTCCCGGATCGAGCTTTCACAAATCTTTGAAACCGGCTGGACAGGTATATGCTACGCAGAGAGAACGGATTGGGTGTACAGTTTCATTCAGGACAATCCCATTTCACTCACTACCATTTTTTGGGGGATGTACCCTGGCACAACATGTTTGTGGGCGATTACTCAGCTCTTTGTGATCATTGGCTAATCATCGCGTCATTTTCCCTAGAAACAGTACAGTCGGCCTATTGAACATGTTTATTACATATCATTACTGTAACTGTATCGTCCCACGGGTGGGAGATGGGCTACATTAGGCTTCAAGTAAACCAATTGTGTCAATTACTGTACACAACTACCTAGGCTAAGCACAAGAAAGAAACCATTCAAGAAGAAAACTTTCCGGTATCTATATAGGTTTTTTATAGCCTCTCTACTGACTTGTCCAAGTTCAGAGAAAGGCGACTTGTTAGGATAGAAGTTATTATGATGTATTGTGATCATGGAGCATTTGGAACGCATGTTTACGCACGGGCTAGTCCTTTTTTTATAAACACAATCAAAACGCAAACAACAAACGCAGCATTTTATTGGTATTTGAAAATCACATATATTGGCCTATTCACTAGTTACTTACGTTCGTTGCGTTGGAGGCTTGGTTTTAGAAATGGGTTCAAAACCAAGACTAACTATCCGCCCGTCTTCCACACGCATGTTTCTCATTTACAATCCTCAAGTGGCTTTAGTGATGGAAAAAAAATACGCCTTTTCATAAATCCATAAAATACAATTCAGTTAAATTCCTGCGCGTATTTATTGGATATCGAATTCGAGTTCCATGGTGGAATTGATTCAGTATTCCAAAGCAAATATTGGACATATTTGATGTCCTCTGGCTAACCATACGTATCCGTCTCTGTATTCCGATACTGAATATGTTCCATCCCGGAGGCTGGTACCTCCGTTCTATTTCTATACCACGCCCAAAGCCATAGGATGCTGTCTATAGCAAGCCAGTCATGTGCATTGAATTCCCAAAGTAGTAGTACGCCACTGGTGCAGATCTGCCCTGAAGTTATCCCAAATTGTAAATGCATTGGCAAACACAAAAATAGCAAGGTGTATAGTGTTGCCTTACAGGCTGTGCCAACTGCAGGTGTATTTATTTGTGTGCCCATTCTGTGTTAGTTGCAGTGTTATTTTACTTGTATATACAGTTGAAGTCTGAAGTTTACATACATCTTAGCCAAATACATTTTCACAATTCCCTGACATTTAATCCTAGTAAAAATCCCCTGTTTTATGTCAGTTAGGATCACCACTTTATTTTAAGAATGTGAAAATGTCAGAATAATAGTAGAGATTGATTTATTTCATCTTTTATTTCCTTCATCACATTCCCAGTGGGTCAGAAGTTTACATACACTCAATTAGTATTTGGTTGCATTTAAATTGTTTAAAACCTGGGTCAAGCGTTTAGGATAGCCTTCTACAAGCTTCCCACAATAAGTTGGGTGAATTTTGGCCCATTCCTCCTGACAGAGCTGGTGTAACTGAGTCAGGTTTGTAGGCCTCCTTGCTCGCACATGCTTTTTCAGTTCTGCCCACAAATTTTCTATAGGATTGAGGTCAGGGCTTTGTGATGGCCACTCCAATACCTTGACTTTTTTGTCCTTTAGCCATTTTGCCACAACTTTGTAAGTATGCTTGGTGTCATTGTCCATTTGGAAGACTAATTTGCAATTATGTTGGTAACCAGTTTATAATATGGCACCTCTGGGGTTTGTGGTATATGGCCAATATACCACGGCTAAGGGCTGTATCCAGGCACCCCGCGTTGCGTTGTACAGGGACAGCGGATTTTGGTCATAAACCACACCCCAACGGGGCCTTATTGCTTAATTATCCACTTGAGCGCAACAAATGACAGGCTACAAACAACTTCTGAACGTCTTGTTGACAAATGTCGTTCTTTGACGCCATCTAGTGGTTGCAGTTGAAAACACATTGCAAGTCAGAATGCAGGATATTGTTGTTGTCTTTATCGTGTTGATTTAAAATACTGATATAAGGATGTTTTAACAATAAAATTAAATCGATCAATTGAGGTCTTTGCAAGCAACCATATATGTTTTCAGAATGCTTAGAACTCTAATGAAAAACTATCTATGCCACAGTCAAAAACAGTCTGCGTTTCAGCCTCAACAGAACAGGGCTCCATAGCTCAGGGGTTAGAGCACTGGTCTTGTAAACCAGGGGTCGCGAGTTCAAATCTCGCTGGGGCCTGTACACTTTTATTTTTTTTCCTTTAATCGGATCAACACGTCTTTCACGGACAGGTCAAAAAAAAAACTGCCACGATGCATTAGTCTCACAGTTTTTTTTGTTGCTCACGTTAATGACGTTAATAAATGACATATGTTGATCAGAGGAAAACAATGAATTGCCAATAAATGAAGATTAAAGGAACAACACAGAGGCTGACAATAGCTTTTCCGTGCATATTGACACTTACAAATGACCAATTGTGTATCTTCGCATCGGTAGGGTTTTATTATCAACACGTACACATTGCCAATAGTGTATCTTTGCGCCGGTACTAGGTTAGCCGACCACAGAATGAAATGGAACACTAGCGAGCTATGATGTAGCTACAGTAACTAGCTAAATTAACGTTAGTATAACCAAAGATACGATAACTGTCCCTATTCACCTGTGGGTAAAACCAAAACTCTATTAATCTGTGGTATAAACGTTACGATGCTGCCTGCAATACACTTACAGTAACGTTAGCTATGGGGTTGAAAAGTGCCCCCTAGCTCTTGAGCTGAGCAACACAGAAACAATGCGCTGTAGCAGGGAATAGTCGCTTTCCAAGCAAGTCGAGACTACGAGTTTTTAAAATCAAAATCTTTCCACTTTCTCTGCCAGTCAGAGCCCGGATAGCTCAGTCGGTAGAGCATCAGACTTTTAATCTGAGGGTCCAGGGTTCAAGTCCCTGTTCGGGCGGTAGTTTTTTTTTTTTTTATGCTCTCAGTTGCTAGCGCCTTCTTCCTCATCTGCACATACAGAACGAACGTTAACGAATATTATTATCGGCATCGACAGCTTCTGTTACTGAGGTTAGTTGGAATCATGCTATAACGTTACATCTGGTGTTAGGCTTGTTAACTTTAGCTAGCTCGACAAACCCATCAAAAACATATTTTCAAGTAGAGGACTCTTTTTAATACACAATACGCATTTAACATTGAAAGTCAATATATATATAAAAAAATATTTACAAAAATAAAAAGAGTTCTTAACAGGGCGTGTTTTTGTATGTATATAATATGTATATATTCTACTTTACGCACAGAGAACAGGATACTCGGGTGAATGGTGCTCGTTTAATTAAATTAATTAATTCATTTTTGTATGCACAGCTGAAGACATGACCATAATACTGCTTACTTAACTGACTGCTCCAGACATAATCCTAATTATCTTACTCAACAATTTCATGTTTTATTTTTATTTCCTAGTATGTGTGATATTTTAAAAAAATTCAAATAAGTGAACTGAAATTAAGAAAGCCAACCACATTTTCCAACCAAACTAGCGATCGAGCTAGCGAACACGGACTGGGCTCGCCCGTGCTCTCTAGTTAGCTGACGTTATCTAGTTGTATTGGATAGCTGCAAACAAGTCTGATACGTTGTGTGACATTATAGTAACAGTACATTAACGCAATAATTACACCTAAAACGTTCTCTTATAACTTACACGAGGGACAGTGTTTTAGTTGGTGTGTTCTTGCCTCACATTATTTAGCTAGCAGGCACATAACCACCGCCAGGTCATGAAATCCCTCCGCCACAACCGCAGTGCCAAACCATCAAAGGCGCTACATGTTCAATCTGATGTCTGCCTTGGCTGTCAAGCATTTACCGTGATATGGCCTCTACAGAAGTCAGGGCATGTATACTTCTTATACTATGCGGAGCAGCGCAGGGCTGTTGTGATGGAAGATCAAATCAAATCACACTTTATTTGTCACATGGGTCAAATACAACACGTGTAGACCTTAAAACTTGTTATGGCTGGGGGCAATATTGAGTAGCTTGGATGAATAAGGTGCCCAGAGTAAACTGCCTGCTATTCAGTCCCAGAAGCTAAGATATGCATATTATATATATATAATATTGTAAAATATTGTATATTTGGATAGCAAACACTCTGAAGTTCCTAAAACTGTTTGAATGATGTCTGTGAGTATAACAGAACTCATATGGCAGGCAAAAACGTGAGAAAAAATCCAACCAGGAAGTGGGAAATCTGAGGTTTGTAGTTTTTCAACTCATTGCCTATTTAATACACAGTGTCTATGGGGTCATATTGCTCTTCCTAAGGCTTCCACTAGATGTCAACAGTCTTTAGAACCTTGTTTGATGCTTCTACTGTGAAGTGGGTGGCAAATGAGAGGGGATTGAGTCAGAGGTCTGTCAGAGATGCATGAGCTGAGCACGTGCGTAAGAGTAGGCTTGCTTTCCATTGCATTTCTACAGACAAAGGAATTCTCCGGTTGGAACATTATTGAAGATCTATGATAAAAACATTCTAAAGATTGATTCTATACATCGTTTGACACTTTTCTACGGACTGTAACGGAACTTTTGGACTTTTCGTCTGCAGGTGCGTCATGATTTTGGATTACTGGGCTAAACGCGTGAACAAAAAGGAGGTATTTGGACATAAATTATGGATTTTATCAAACATTTATTGTGGAACTGGGATTCCTGGGAGTGCATTCTGATGAAGATCATCAAAGGTAAGTGAATATTTATAATGCTATTTCTGACTTCTGTTGACTACACAACATGGTGGAAATCTGTTTGGGTTGTTTTGGTCTCTGAGCGCTGTACTCAGATTATTGCATGGTGTGCTTTTTCGGTAAAGCTTTTTTGAAATCTGACACAGCGGTTGCATTAAGGAGAAGTTTATCTAAAGTTCCATGTATAACAGTTGTATGTTTTAGCAATGTTTATTGTGAGTATTTCTGTAAATTGATGTGGCTCTCTGCAAAATCACCAGATGTTTAGGAACTACTGAAAATAACGCGCCAATGTACACTGAGATTTTTTGATATGAATATGAACTTTATCAAACAAAACATACATAACATGTATTGTGTAACATGAAGTCCTATGAGTATCATCCGATGAAGATCATCAAAGGTTAGTGATTAATTTCTCTCTTTTTCTGCTTTTTGTGACTCCTCTCTTTGGCTGGAAAAATGGCTGTGTTTTTCTGTGACTAGGCACTCACCTAAAATAATCGCTTGGTGTGCTTTCGTCGTAAAGTATTTTTGAAATCGGACACTGTGGTGGGATTAACAAGAATTGTATCTTTAAAATGGTCTAAAATACTTATGAGATTTCTGTTGTTTGAATTTGGCTCCATGCACTTTCACTGGCTGTTGTTATATCGATCCCGTTAGTGGGATCTCAGCCCAAAGAGGTTTAACCAACAGTGCAGTTCAAGAAGAGTTAAGAAAATATGTACCAAATAAACGAAAGTAAAACATAATAGAAAGTAACACAATAAAATAATGTAAATAGTCCGGGTGGCCATTTGGTTAATTGTTCAGCAGTTATGGGGGCTTGGGGGTAGAAGCTGATAAGGAGCCTTTTGGTCCTAGACTTGATGCTCTGCTACCGCTTGCCATGCGGTAGCAGAGAAAACAGTCCATGACTTGGGTGACTGGAGTCTCTGACACTTTTTTGGGCTTGGATGGAAAGGAAGCTTGGCCCCAGTGATGTACTGGGCCGTATGCACTACCCTCTGTAGCCTTACGGTCAGATGCCGAGCAGTTGCCATACCAGGCGGTGATGCAACCGGTCAGGATGCTCTCGATGGTGCAGCTGTCAAGGAAGGGAGTTTATGTTTATACAAGACCTCCCGACCTCACCTACCTTCAACCAATCATGCCCTCTGCATTATTACAACATTTGAGAGGCCATGGCGATACGGGATGGAGCTCAAGTTGGTCTCTGCATGGCTCCGGTGGCCCGCAATTCTGTCACATCCATAGGGCACCTCAGACCACATTTTCGGATCAAGCACCAATTGGCTCTTAGCTTTGGGTAGTAAGCGAATTAACGGAACCGAATCACATTGGTGAAAGAATTGTTCATTTGGCTCCCTGATTTGCATACGGCTACTACTCCTTTTTGAGCTATTTATTTTTTTCTGCAGATACATTATAAACTAATTGTAAAGAGGGTGAGTCCTCACTGCAGACACAATAAATAGTGAGGAGGTCACGGCAATCTGGTGCATAAAAAAGTGCGTAAAAAAAAATACTACATTGTTTTTGCAGGACATCTAATAATTTGGCCAGATCTGACATATGGACCGGCTCGGAGCCAAATGATCCGGCTCACTGAAAAGACTCACCGAAAATGACAATCACTACAAAAGTTACAGGTGCTTGCGCCAGTTTCTCAAAACAGTTTCGACACAGGTTTACACTTTGTGAACAATAATATTTCTTACATTTGATAAAATAAACGTAAATATAGCAAACATTCTTTATAATCATTTAGCAAATACATATATTTATTACGCATCATGTAATAGGTTATAATAATACATGAATCTGTTATCGAGGATCCTTGGGACGTGCCTACCCCACAGAAGTTGAAATATAAAATAGTTAATGTAAGGATTAAAGTATTGCTTGTGGATTAAGGTTAGGATTTAGGGTAGGGACGTCCCAAGTGTATCACTGACCCAAAAATAATCATAGTTTACTTTAAAATGATGGTGTACGTCTGCCCTCTTGTGAGGATATTGTGTATTACACGTACTGTGATATCCCCTTTGATATCAAGCAAGGCCAGATTAAATGTGACATTGATCTTGACTAGTAAACCTTCCAGTTACAATATCAGTAGCACCACCACCAGAGAGATGAATGATTCCTCCTTTAGACCCTACCAGCTCCCTTTCATATCCACACACTCAAAGGATCCTCCTTTATACCCTACCTGCTTCCCTTTCCTATCCACACACTCAAAGGATCCTCCTTTATACCTCTCACCCCCCAATAAAATGCTTATGCTGGTGTAAAATCTCTAGCTTTAAACAATTTAAGCCACCAGTGAGGCTGGAAGACTAGACAGGACATCAGCAAAGACTGGGCCCTAGATAAAATAAACCCTGTATCATTTGATTCAAGCCCATCAAGCTACAGTCATTGGCTACCGATTCATACAGTAAACTATGATAGGAAGACATCCACATCCACTTCAGTGAACATAGCACATTTCATCCAACATTTCACGACAACAAAGAAGTTGGCAACCAGAACATACTACCTTCATACATAACTCAACTCCCTGTGCTACTCTTCTCCTGGTCTAGCAGTGTCCCACTTTCAGCTACTGAGAGATGGAGCTCCTCCTCTTCCTCTGTGTGTTCATCCATCCCCTCAGGACACGTGGTCTCATCAAGATGATCATCAGAACAACTCTGGATTCTTCGGACCTCTGGCAACGGTTGGCTGTCCTGAACTGAAACAGGAAGATCCTCGATGGAGAGATGTGCTGGTGATGCTGTGTTGTCCTCTTTTCCAGTGACTGTGAAGTCCACTGTTGGCTGTCTCCTGTTTCTCTTGGGAATCACCATTAACCCGAGCACACAAATGATAAACAGAAGTAGAATAATTATTACTATCAATGGCACCCTACTCCTTTCACTATCAGTCATTGCAGGCTCCAATTGCTTTTCTAGAGAAAGACAGAAAGATAGAAAATAGTAGTGTTAGAGCAGCAAAGATAAAGGAAATTACAACAATATTATACCGAAGCAATAAGGCCTAAGGGGGTGTGGTCTTAGGCTGATATACCACGGCTGTCAGCCAATCAGCATTCAGGGCTCGAACCACCCAGTTTATAATCTCAACTAGCGCAGACAACAATACAAAACAGCAAGACCGCCATGACTAAATACTATTCTCTTGAAATATTACACTAACACTACATCTACTACTATGATAATAATAAGACAAAGAACAATGTCTATACGTTAAAAAGTGAATATTAAATACAATACTTAAGTGAGCAATGCATTCAATAGACATCCCACCTTTAACAGTGAGAGTGACTCCATGTGGATATCCTGGGTCACTATCCCGGTTGAAGAAGCACAGGTAGGTCCCCTGGTCAGACGAGCGTACACCGGTGAAGGTGAGGGACAGGTCACCCTCTCCGTAACCATCCCTGGTCACTGATGTCCTGTCAATGAATCCAGGGCCAAAGGTAGTATTGGTCGGGTCAATCTTCAGCACAGTCTGTCCATGTTTCTCCCACTGGACATAAATCTCACCATCGGTTGCCTGCTTACTGGTTGAGCCATAGCAGTGAAGTGTGACATTATCTCCGACGTGAGCTGATATTTCTGTCGGGACTGTTAGATGAGGAGGGAGAAGAGGGGTGGGCCTTGAATGGTGTGCAATTATGAAAGTAATTTAATTAGATATAGGTCTACATGGAACGTATGACAATTAAAGTGAATGGGAAAGGTGCTGGGGGGTTAAGGTTAGAGAGAAGGTACTGGGGGGTTAAGGTTAGAGAGAAGGTGCTGGGGGTTAAGGTCAGAGAGAAGGTGCTGGGGGGTTAAGGTCAGAGAGAAGGTGCTGGGTGGTTAAGGTCAGAGAGAAGGTGCTGGGAGGTTAAGGTTAGAGAGAAGGTGCTGGGGGGTTAAGGTTAGAGAGAAGGTGCTGGGGGGTTAAGGTTAGAGAGAAGGTGCTGGGGGGTTAAGGTTAGAGAGAAGGTGCTGGGGGGTTAAGGTTAGAGAGAAGGTGCTGGGGGGTTAAGGTTAGAGAGAAGGTGCTTGGGGGTTAAGGTTAGAGAGAAGGTGCTGGGGGGTTAAAGTTAGAGAGAAGGTGCTGGGGGGTTAAAGTTAGAGAGAAGGTACTGGGGGGTTAAGGTCAGAGAGAAGGTGCTGGGAGGTTAATGTTAGAGAGAAGGTGCTGGGGGGTTAAGGTTAGAGAGAAGGTGCTTGGGGGTTAAGGTTAGAGAGAAGGTGCTGGGGGGTTAAAGTTAGAGAGAAGGTGCTGGGGGGTTAAAGTTAGAGAGAAGGTACTGGGGGGTTAAGGTTAGAGAGAAGGTGCTGGGGGGTTAAGGTTAGAGAGAAGGTGCTTGGGGGTTAAAGTGAAGGGGGAAGGTGCTGGGGGGTTAAAGTTAGAGAGAAGGTACTGGGGGGTTAAGGTTAGAGAGAAGGTGCTGGGGGGTTAAGGTTAGAGAGAAGGTGCTTGGGGGTTAAAGTGAAGGGGGAAGGTGCTGGGGGGTTAAAGTGAAGGGGGAAGGTGCTGGGGGGTTAAAGTTAGAGAGAAGGTACTGGGGGGTTAAGGTTAGAGAGAAGGTGCTGGGGGGTTAAGGTTAGAGAGAAGGTGCTTGGGGGTTAAAGTGAAGGGGGAAGGTGCTGGGGGGTTAAAGTTAGAGAGAAGGTGCTGGGGGGTTAAGGTTAGAGAGAAGGTGCTGGGGGGTTAAGGTTAGAGAGAAGGTGCTTGGGGGTTAAAGTGAAGGGGGAAGGTGCTGGGGGGTTAAGGTTAGAGAGAAGGTGCTGGGGGGTTAAAGTTAGAGAGAAGGTGCTGGGGGGTTAAGGTTAGAGAGAAGGTGCTGGGGGGTTAAGGTTAGAGAGAAGGTGCTGGGGGGTTAAGGTTAGAGAGAAGGTGCTGGGGGGTTAAGGTTAGAGAGAAGGTGCTTGGGGGTTAAAGTGAAGGGGGAAGGTGCTGGGGGGTTAAAGTTAGCGTAGTGTGAAAGCCAAAAGGAGAGGAGTGGAGGATCAGGGAATGAAGGATAAATGGACATGAGTTGAATAGACGCAAGTAAAGAACATAATGATATTATACTATTATCATTGATCACAACTCTAAAACACAAATCAACAGTATGTAGACTTTGAATTACACACTGACTTCAGAAAAACAGTGGTCTGGCCAATATTACAATATTGCAACAATTGCAAATGCATAAATGAAGAGTTTAATTCCAAAACGCTGTATATCCATTTTCAGAAATGTTGGTATTTCATTGTAATTAGATATTATGAAAGAGATTGGTATGTTTTTTCACTCTCTAATCATGGTATGGGTTTGTTCAATGTATTTGTTTAAAATCTATCACTGGATGGTTTCATTTCAGAGACAAATAAACATGTTTTTTTTCAAAACGCCTCTTAGAGAAATAAGTAGTACTACTATGTTTTACAGTCAAATGTAACAAAACAACTGCTAGCAGATACCCATAGACTTCCAGTCATTGTGCTAACGCTACTTAGCTCACGAGACTACCTCTAACTTCCGTCACACTGGATACAGAGACATACAAATGGAATCCACAAGTTCACCTGACTCCGTGGGGATAGATAAAGGGCCTCCTTGCCCAAATCCTGAAGTATCCCTTTAAGATACCTAGGTGTAGGTGAGACGATCACATATCACTGTCAAATATACAGGATACGAACATTCCATTCCAAATCAAAAATATATCGGATTTTGCAAATAAAAACATATGAAAAAAACAAAATCTGAGAACAGTAATATTTTACACACACATGAAGGTACCCATAACCAATCATTTCTTATAAAAAAATGGTGGATATAGCATTTTGGAAGTAAACTCTTCAAATCTATCCCTGATTAAAGTAGTCATAGTTCTTGTTCCCAGTCAACATTCAATATGTAAAGTTGTGTCATGTCTGTTCAGCTTACCCAGAACATCTAGCTTCACATCTGCAACAATCTGATTATCACAGATACACTCATATGAGCCCTTGTCATTGTACACCGCAGAGCTGATTGTGAGAGAGAGGTCTTTGTTGATTTCCACCCTCTTCTCAAAGCGCTTTCCTTCAATTAATTTTCCTTGATCAGTCTTGGCAACGACCTGGCCATCCACAATCCTCCAAACGATGCCAATGTCACAGTTTGCATTGCAAGGGAGAGTGACAGAGTCCTTCAAATTCACAGTTTTGATAATGATACCATTACCAATCGAGGGGCATTCTGTGGAAACGGTCGGGAAGGAAAATAAATACAAGGATTATAATGTTTACATATTTGTAGCCAAACTAAATCCTCGACATATTTAACATTAGGCTAATACAGTGAACACACTCAATGATGTTGATCAAGAGGCCAGTTCACACAAAAATAACATAGTGTATCTAAAATTATTCATTTAGGAAAATCGTACCAAGAAGGCCAACCATCAATGTAAAAACACAGTAGAAGAGTTTCCAACCCATGCTGTGCTCTACTGCCCCAGGATTCAACATCTGTGAAATTGAACAAGCATTTTAAGATGTGGATTATTGTTGTTATGCCTAAACTATTTAGCCTACACTAAAATAGTAGCCTACTAAGAAACTCTCGTCTTTGTTGCATAACGTTTTGCTGTGGTTTGCTACGGTGTGCACTACTGCTTGGGTGTGCACTATACACCCCTATAAAAAACACTTTCTCTTCACAGACCATTGCCGTCCATTAAAACAACATTCATTCATCACATACACTTTACAAACTAAGAAACAAGTATCCTATTCCACCCCCGACCCCCAAACAAGCAGATTTTCAATAGAATATACTTAATTTACCAAACTATAGATGTTTTTCCTAGAGCGGTGGTTCTTCTGAGAAATAACTACTTTCGTTTTCTTCTTCTTCATTGGACTATTTAAGGTGCATTACCGCCACCAACTGGACTGGAGTGTTAACCAGAGACAGGAACGTCTAAATCCTACCCATGATTCTCATCTCCCTAAGGAAGCGAAATACATCATTAAATACTACAGCCGCTGAAGATTTCCCCAGCAGTTCACTTAATATTGGCTCTTCAACCCCATTACTCCTTAAATCTAACAATTAATCTCCCCCTTTCCCTCCCATATTGCCTGCACTGAAATGGAACATGTTCCCCTGTCTCCATCACCTCCTGAAAGTGATGACACCACCCAGTCGGTTGTTTTCCTACCAATTTCAATGTCCTGTTGAGCCTTGTGTGTCCCAGTCTCAGCCTTGTGTTTCCCAGTCTCAGCCTTGTGTTTCCCAGTCTCAGCCTTGTGTTTCCCAGTCTCAGCCTTGTGTTTCCCAGTCTCAGCCTTGTGTTTCTCAGTCTCAGCCTTGTGTTTCCCAGTCTCAGCCTTGTGTTTCCCAGTCTCAGCCTTGTGTTTCCCAGTCTCAGCCTTGTGATTACACTTTCCTCCCTGCCCCCTCTGCCTGAGGACCTCCCTGCCCCCCACATTTTCCTAGATATTATACAGGTGTCATCCCTTTCCCTTCCTGTTCCACAACTCTTGCCATTTGTTTTTAAGTTTTTAACCACTGTTCTCATAAACCCTTGGCTTCTGCTTTACTGATGGACAAATCCGTTTCAACATTAGGATGTTTGAGAGGCTGCTTGGCGATAGCATCCACCTCCTCATTCCCCTCTACTCCCACATGAGCTGGTACCCAGAGGAACATCACAAACACCCCCGTCTGTTTCGCACAGTACAAGCACTATAAGACCTCATACAATACACCCTGTATTCTCTGAGACACACATGAATTTAAGCTCATCAGCGCTGCACAGGAGTCAGACTAGATGACTACCGTCATCCTCACCTCCTCCGCCCACTCTGCAGCCAATAGTATGGACATCTCCATTGTGTAAACAGATAAATGACCTGTTGCTCTTTTCGTCACTGCCACCTTAAACTCTAAAAGCTGTTCCTGTCCTGCCTGTTTTAGGGTCCTTAGATCCATCTGTGAACATATTAAAGAAAGCATAGTACTGTGTTATTAAATGTTAACTTTCACAACTGAATCTACTCCTTCCTCAACATCTATTAGCCTCTCAAGCAACCCTAGATATATCACTAGCTGAGGGAACAACCAAGGTGGGATAGCAGGAAAACCACGACGGCGACACCGGTAAACAGTGTCCTTTGCTCCCGCTTGCCCAACACCTGCCCTCGCCGTTAACAGAACTGCATGAAAACATTGCTGGGTTCGAAGGACACTGTCTATCGGTGTACGGCTAGCTAGCTACCGTTGTCGCCACTGTTATATAAATATTCATACACATAGCTCATATAAACAAAGACATTCCGTCGTAAGAACACATACACCCAGCCATAAGACTGACCCCCTCTTCCTTATATAAACACACATCTCATCTCCCTCTAACTGGCCGGTCCCAAGAGCAAAGAACTTTTGCTGTGCACCAATGGGGCCCGCTCTGGCTAGAGCAAGGCCCGCCTCCAACCCTCCGACCAGTCAAGAAGACCGAAACGACAAGACTCCACCTACTTTATTCTATGTATAAAAATGAATGTAACCGTTGTATAAGGCCTTTTTTTCACCTGGCTCCTTGCCGAGTTATGTGAACTAGGTCCGTGCACGTAAAACTGCGGGACAAGATATATTTGACTCATTAAAACTGTCTTTTGTTATAACTGAAATCCACTCTGTCCAGCGTCCGTGATTGGGTCTCAACTCTCCAGTATTTAAACACTAACACCACCGCCCATTCTTCTGTGGGGTTTGTCGGTGATTGGCATCAAACGTTATTGTGCATCACCTACTGTACTGGAGCGCCCCCCCGCCTCCTTCATGTCCTAGTTTAAAAATGTACAGTACAATTATAAAGAGGAGTTCCTGCAGATGCAGGAATGCCCACATGTTATTTAACTAGGCAAGTCAGTTGACAACAAATTATTATTTACAATGACGGACGCTGCTGGGTCAATTGTGCGCCGCCCTATGGGACTCCTAACCACGGTCGGATGTAATGCAGCCTTGACTCGAACCAAGGACTACAGTGACGCCTCTAGCACTGAGATCCAGTGCTTCAGACTGTTGCGCCACTCGGGAGTCCTGAGTGTAGGAACGCCCAGAAATGCGGGCCGCAATTGCACCCTTCTTGGTTGTCAGCGTACCCCATGTACTCTTTGGATGCATACAAATAAATAAATACATAAAACATTTTTTTAAAAGTAATACATTGTCGGATCCATTTGCTGCGATAATAAGGGATAGAGATGACACGATATAGGATTTTTATTTTATAATTTCCTTGAAAAATAACCATTTGTACACATGAGTCCTCCAAATCAGTTTAATCATCAATATCACCGTTAATGATGATAGTGATAACGCAATTATTCATATTTTCCAAGTATGATTACCTTTTGAAACAGACGTCATGTTCTGAATTTGTTCAGCACATTGTGTTGGATCATACCGGTGTCAGGGTCTTGTAGTGGCTTACAACGACCACTAGATGGTAGTGTAGCCTCATTCCTTAAACCCTTGCTCAGTTAGAAATCAATCTGACCCCTGTGGTGGTAACTCTTATCCGCAGAGGACCTGCCGGGGAACTTTTGTTACCGCCAGGCAATCACTCACCTCATTCAACCAATTACAGTCTTGGTGGAAGGCTATGACTACTTGTGCTGACTGTGTACCTCGACAACCGTGTTTGAGGATGGAATAACCTCTGGGCTATGTGGTTGCCTTTGAATCTGGGACGTGTCTTTCCATGTTGATGATACTGTACGTTGGTCTGACTCTATGCTTAAGGGCCTGAAATAGTCAAACGGTGGTTCAAAGAGAATGAGTCAATGTTGAACTAATGTTTTACTAAGGTTGAATTTCCGTCTCTCTATGACTCAAGTCTCTGCCCACAGAGAAGCCATTCAGATGTCATGTCCAGACAGACTGACTGTAAAACCACCAGTCTGTGTGGCCGCCCAGCATAGAACTGTCTGGGGGAGAGGGATCAGGGCCAGATGGGCCACATTTGGGATGTGAAGTCACTGGGAGGTGTGTGTGTGTGTGTGTGTGTGTGTGTGTGTGTGTGTGTGTGTGTGTGTGTGTGTGTGTGTGTGTGTGTGTGTGTGTGTGTGTGTGTGTGTGTGTGTGTGCTTATGTGTGTGCTTATGTGTGTATGTGCGTTAGAGCCATAGAATGTCTTATAATATTATTATGTCAACTTTAAGACAACCTTCATGCAAGCCATGTTTTTCTTCATGTTGACACATACCGTGTCTTCATCACTGATAATTCCTGTTGTCACAACAATAAACGTCTCATGCGCTTGTCATGCATTTGTAATCAGGCCATCTACACAGACAGAGCTACCATGGTTACGTCCCAAATGGCACCCTATTCCCTATGGGCCCTGGTCAAAAGTAGTGCACTATGTAGGGAATAGGGTTCCATTTAAGACGCAACCCCCATGATTCCCAGGTCCTCTCAACCATGTGGCAGGAACATACTGTATGTGTGATCCTTAACCATCAAGGGAAACCACACGGTGGTCCAGGTTAAAGCTTCAGTGATCATGTTAAACCCTGGGTCCAGGTTAAAGCTTCAGTGATCATGTTAAACCCTGGGTCCAGGTTAAAGCTTTAGTGATCATGTTAAACCCTGGGTCCAGGTTAAAGCTTCAGTGATCATGTTAAACCCTGGGTCCAGGTTAAAGCTTCAGTGATCATGTTAAACCCTGTGTCCAGGTTAAAGCTTCAGTGATCATGTTAAACCCTGGGTCAAGGTTAAAGCTTCAGTGATCATGTTAAACCCTGTGTCCAGGTTAAAGCTTCAGTGATCATGTTAAACCCTGGGTCCAGGTTAAAGCTTCAGTGATCATGTTAAACCCTGGGTCCAGGTTAAAGCTTTAGTGATCATGTTAAACCCTGGGTCAAGGTTAAAGCTTCAGTGATCATGTTAAACCCTGGGTCCAGGTTAAAGCTTCAGTGATCATGTTAAACCCTGGGTCCAGGTTAAAGCTTCAGTGATCATGTTAAACCCTGTGTCCAGGTTAAAGCTTCAGTGATCATGTTAAACCCTGGGTCCAGGTTAAAGCTTCAGTGATCATGTTAAACCCTGTGTCCAGGTTAAAGCTTCAGTGATCATGTTAAACCCTGGGTCAAGGTTAAAGCTTCAGTGATCATGTTAAACCCTGTGTCCAGGTTAAAGCTTCAGTGATCATGTTAAACCCTGGGTCAAGGCAGTGGTGTGTACTCATGGCTGCCAAGGGAAGAAAAAAACATAATATAATTTATCTTTCGTCTCAGTTTCATAATTTTCCTTCGATTCGCAAGAGGCTGACTGTATCTCCAGAGTGGCACGGCAGTCTAAGGCACTGCATCTCAGTGCTAGAGGTGTCACCACAGACACTGGTTCGAATCCAGGCTTTTTCACAACCGGCTGTGATTAGGAGTCCCATAGGGCGGCACACAATTGGCCCAGCGAAGTCTGGGTTAGGTTTTGGCCGTGGTAGGCTGTCATTGTAAGTACGAATTTGTTCTTAGCTGACTTTCCTAGTTAAATAAAGGTAAAATAAATATCACAGGAGAATGCATCTGAGCAAGCAAAACAGCGCTTCTCTATCTGATGCTGTCTGGTCATAAAGAGCATGACATTGTTGCCACCTGTATCCTTGAAGGCAAGGGAAGCCAATGAGCATTTGGCCTCCTTTGATAAAAAAAAGTATAAAATAATAGCGAATCAGCGTTGAGCTAAACTGAGCTCAGCTGTGAATGGTCCTGGTGCACCAAAAAAAGTGTAAAGGAAAGCTAGTTTGGATTTGGCTTCACTCCCATCATATCAATATACGTCATTGACAGAAACCATTTGAATGTTTGCTCCTCGTAGGGTTGTTGTCCTCTGGTGGTTTACTAGCTAAAATGGTCCCTTTCCTAAATTAGCCATGGATGGAGATAGGGATTTTACTTAATTTTACTTAATCAGGAGAGAAATCTGTAACTGCAATGACTGAGCCACGTTCAGTTGCCTAACGTTGTCGAACGTTGCAGATAGAAATTCCATTAACGGAGTCAAAGTGTTTCCTTGGGCGACATGTCGGAGAGGCATGTTTGTTTTACATTACATATTTCTATCTGAACCTACCAAAACGCTTTGTCTGGCTGAACGCTCCCCTGGAGAGGGGGAACCTGTTCAGGATGGTTCAACAGTACAGAACAATCAGATCCAAATTGTGTAGAAAAGACACGAGAATATGCAATAATTTATGAACATTTTATCTCACTGAACACACCTCAGCAGGGTTGGGGTCAATTCCATTTCAATTCCAGTCCATTCTGAAAATAAACCAAATTTCAATTTCACGTTTTGCTCACTGATAAGCATTAAAGAGAATTTGAATTTCAGCTTACTCCCAGAATTGCCTGGAATTATAATGGAAAGGACCCCAACACTGCACCTCAGGTTTCACAACACGGCATGAGGTAACGTTACAACTAGAGGAATTCCAGTGTTGCTGTATTACGATGTCTCTCCCACACACTTTTACTCTCTCATCCTCTCTTCTTTCTCCCTCTCTCCACCCGTTTATCAATTTGGGAACCCTCCTCCACACCGTTCTCAAAGGATTTGTCTGGAACATGTCCCTGGTGCTGACTCTAGGTCAGCGCTTACGGGCTCAGAGATGTTTGGTTTCCAAGAAGAGACACACATACTTGGACGCATAGATACACGCACATACACGTAGACACATGCATGCTCACCCAGATAGATGCACAAACGCACACACAAACACACACTCACATACTGTAGATACTGATGCACGCACGCACGCACCC
>NC_048574.1:73157267-73202267 GCF_013265735.2 Oncorhynchus mykiss
GGAGATGTTTTAGTATCAGACCAGAGTTACTTTGATTTAGAGAGGACATGTTTTAGCATCAGACCAGAGTTACTTTGATTTAGAGAGGAGATGTTTTAGCATCAGACCAGAGTTACTTTGATTTAGAGAGGAGATGTTTTAGCATCAGACCAGAGTTACTTTGATTTAGAGAGGAGATGTTTTAGTATCAGACCAGAGTTACTTTGATTTAAAGCTCTCCTCTAGTTCCCTTGAACATTTTAGTTCAGAGTTGAGCATGTCTAGCCTTTATTCTGCTGTTTCTATTCTACTGGTTCTATTCTACTGGTTCTATTCTACTGTTTCTATCCTACTGTTTCTATTCTACTGGTTCTATCCTACTGTTTCTATTCTACTGGTTCTATTCTACTGGTTCTATTCTACTGTTTCTATCCTACTGTTTCTATCCTACTGTTTCTATTCTGCTGTTTCTATTCTACTGGTTCTATTCTACTGGTTCTATTCTACTGTTTCTATCCTACTGTTTCTATTCTACTGGTTCTATCCTACTGGTTCTATCCTACTGTTTCTATTCTACTGGTTCTATTCTACTGGTTCTATTCTACTGTTTCTATCCTACTGTTTCTACTGCTTCCGTTCCAGCTGACTCACCTGCAGTCGACCCTGGAGATGTGTGTGAGGCGAGACTTGTTGCTGCTGCATGGCTCGATGAAGTAGCGTGAGGTGAGCACATTGGCCCGCACGCCCAGTAACGCTGCCCCGTCATGGTCCACTGAGGTACACACCAACGCACACGCTCCCTTAGGTAGGTCTGTCACCCACGTCCTGAAGCAGAGAGAAGACATTTTGACTTGTTTTATACCATTGAGAGAAAGAGAGACAGTTGTTTTATATCATTGAGAGAAAGAGAGACAGAGAGAGTTGTTTTATATCATTGAGAGAAAGAGAGACAGAGAGAGAGTTGTTTTATATCATTGAGAGAAAGAGAGACAGAGAGAGAGTTGTTTTATATCATTGAGAGAAAGAGAGACAGAGAGAGAGTTGTTTTATATCATTGAGAGAAAGAGAGATGTTTTATACCATTTAGGAAGAGAATAATGAAAGAAGGAAAGAAATAATGGATAAAGTAGACAAACAACACAAGAAGGGGATATACACGGCGTGGGAAGGTAGGTACAGTCTCCAGGAAAAAAGTACTATCTAGAACCGAAAAGGGTTTTACACTGTCCCTATAGGAGAACCCTTTGAATAAGTATTGTTGGTTCAAGGTAGAACAATTTTGGTTCCAAGTAGAACCGTTTTGGGTTCCATGTAGAAACCTTTCCAAAAAAGGTTTTTACTCTGGACCAAAAAGGGTTCTCCTATGGGGACAGCTGAAGAACCCTTCTGGAGTGTAGGGAGATCTTCTACCTGAGCACGAGGTGGTCTCTGGTGGGGTGGGGGGCCATGGTGTTCCTGGTGTACTGGTACACCTCTGTGCGATCGCCTAGCGTCTCCACCACACGGCTCTCCATCAGGTCCTCGTCCCAGCGGCCCTGCTCCCGGAGGACCCGCGTCAACACCTCCTCAGGACCCGCAGGCACCTCCACGGACGCCTTCCACAGGCGCAGCGGCGAGCCGTCGTGGACCTAAGAGTCGGAAAACAAAAGAGATCATCTTTTAATACTTTTGTAAAAACATATCTGTATGTTTTATTGACAGGTTTAAGGGCAACAATGTTTTTTGGGGAAACAGCTTGGATGCTAATGCTAACGGTAACTGTAATGATGCAATGTTGAAACTAGCGCTACTCAGGCTCTGGGGAAGAAGGCCCAGGTCTTGCACCATAATTGGGAACATAACTGTAAGGGCAGTGTTGTAATCACAACAACCCAAAGCCTCTCTCCTTATCTGTTACACTAGTCAGCTGCCTTCCTTCAAGAGGCCTTGTGACTGGAAGATTATTGGCAAAGAGATAACGACCGGACAGGATGTTGGCTTGGGAGCGGTGTGTGTGTGTGTGTGTGTGTGTGCATTGAGCGAGCCCCTTGACAAGCTGATGTCACCCTGGGGCCAGTCTGGGGAGGGGGGGGGGGGCTAGTTTCACACTGACCTGTTTCTACACAGGAAATACTAACTGGTGTTTTTCCATTACACAACGAGAGAGAAATAGAGAGCGAGAGAGAGAAAGAGAGACGTGGAATACACAAGGCTTTATGCCAGCCTTTTCTAAACAACAAACACAAGTAATGTATGTAGCCCTTCATACTAATTGAACTTCTATATAAGGACAATAAAGTGAACATGAACTTAGAATTTAAAAGACAGGATCCAGCCTCCGTAGACTGGAATAAAAGAGAATAAAACAGATACTATCTATCCCTCTGTCCATACCTTCTTGTACGCCAGCTCGGCGAGTTCAGGCGTGGAGCAGCTGTCATAACCTTTGAACTTGTCCTTGGCCTCTTTGAGGAGGGCGTCCAGGCTGTCCTGGAGGTAGGTCCTGCATCCCATCGGTCCGTCCCCCCCAGAGGAAGCCCCTAGCTCCTCCAGCCTCAGGGGGGTCAGGGCCTGCTCCTGGTATGAGTTTCTGCAGCGACTCATCTCTTCTGGGATCTACGGTGGAAGAGGAGGGAATAGTTTGTTAGTTTATCATACAATTACAATACGTATACAATTTTACAATGACATAAAATGAATGGGAGGAGAGAGGGCGGTCAGGACTGTTTCAGACACTAAAGATGAGCACTAATACCAGCGTGTTGATGTACAAGATGTGTGGGATACCAGTGTTCAAGATCCAACTTGTTCGTGGTCATGATGAACGTACATGTACAGCTTTGAACATTAATACACTGATGGACAAACAGACCTACAGATAAAGAAAGGAATTCTAAAATAACCACCAAATCATGATCAGACAATCAGATCTGTCATAAACAAGGATACATCATCCAATCCCTTATCAACCTGTCCTTTACCTGCCAACCCCATCCTGAGTTTAATCACGCAGTATTAAGGATGGGAAACTCCACAAGAAATCAGCGTGGGACAAAGATAAAGGAGTCCTGCTATGGAAGAGAGGCTTAGAGCATCCTGTTCTTCTAATTTCACTTCCGGTCTCTCTCTCTCTATACCTCTCTCCCTCTCTCTCTCTCTCTCTCTCTCTCTCTATACCTCTCTCCCTGCCTCTCTCTCTCTCTCTGTCTCTCTCTCTCTCTCTCTCTCTATACCTCTCTCCCTCTCTCTCTCTCTCTCTCCCTCTCTCTCTCTCTATACCTCTCTCCCTCGCTCTCTCTCTCTGTCTCTCTCTCTCTCTCTCTATACCTCTCTATACCTCTCTCCCTCTCTCTCTCTGTCTCTCTCTCTCTCTCTCTCTCGCTGTCTCTCTGTCTGTCTCTCTCTCTCTATACCTCTCTCTGTCTCTCTCTCTCTCCCTCTCTCTCTCTCTCTCTCTCTCTCTCTCTATACCTCTCTCCCTCTCTCTCTCTTTCTCTCTCTCTGTCTCTCTCTGTCTCTCTCTCTATCTCTCTCTCTCGCTGTCTCTCTGTCTGTCTCTCTCTATACCTCTCTCTCTCTCTCTCTCTCTCTCTGTCTCTCTCTCTGTCTCTCTCTCTATACTTCTCTCTCTCCCTCTCTCTCTCTCTCTCTCTCTATACCTCTCTCTCTCTCTCTCTATACCTCTCTCTCTCTCTCTCTCTCTGTCTCTCTTTCTGTCTCTCTCTATACCTCTCTCTCTCCCTCTCTCTCTCTCTCTCTATATATATATATATATATATACCTCTCTCTCTCTCTCTCTGTCTCTCTCTCTGTCTGTCTCTCTCTCTATACCTCTCTCTCGCTCTCTCTCTCTATACCTCTCTCTGTCTCTGTCTCTGTCTCTCTCTCTTTCTGTGTGTGTCTCTCTCTCTCTCTCTCTCTGTCTCTCTCTCTCCCTCTCTCTCTCTCTCTTACTGTATCAGCCTTATTGCATCAGTCATCAGCTCACCCAGACCACTCACAGACTAATATTAAATTACAAGAAAAGAACTGACGTGGGTGTGTTTGTTTGTAGGGAGGGTTAATGCTATTTACTGGTCATGTTCAACGCTAATTGCTAGCATCCGCCAGAGGAGCTTTATGAATGAATCTAATACGTTTTTTTTAACTCTGTTAGTGAAAATACATGGACTCCAGAATCCAGATCAGGGTAATATAATGTTAGGCCGTGTGTAACCCCTCATGTCATAACAGATTTCTTTCACAACAGCTTTTTGAGCCGATTGATTCGGGCCGGACTGGTACCAAAATTGTAGTCCACCTGCCGACATTCATTATTTCTCTCTTAACCAATCAAGTGCTTCCTGCCTTTGGACATCGAGCCCCCTGATTAGCCGAGATTGGTCAAGGGGATTGTGGGTTTTGCATTGCTACACAGTACGGCATACTGTATTTCTCCTTCTTACGTAACTACAATACCCAACATTCCATAGGGCTCAGTCAGTGTGCGACGGGTCAACAGAAGCATGGAGATACAGTAGGTCAATGGGATTGTGGGTTCTGTGGCGCTACAAAACAGCTTACTGTATTCCATCAACCAGACTATTAGTCTTATGTAACTACAGTACCCAACATTCCATAGGGCTCAGCGAGTGGGACGGGTCAACACAAACGTGGCGTTAGACCCAGTCAGGTAAGACGTGGGGCGGAGAGGGCTACTTGGCTGAGACGATTTGTTTTTATGTAACGATAACTACAATCCAAAAACACACACAGGAACACCAACCTCGGATCCGGACCAGAGGGACTTTCAGGACTGAGATTAACATGTTTACGAGAGCAACGTTGTACCAACACCAATCCAACACTCTGACTTTAACGTCGGCCGTCAGAGCACAGTCGTGTTCATGTGCTGTGTGCATATAGCTGAACAGAATGTGAGGCTCTCGTCAGAGACTGTAGAAAGGTGGGGAGGTGATCTGAGGTTGTATTTAGGTTCTATTTAGGTTCTAGTCAGACAATGTAGAAAGAGAGGTGAGGTTCTAGTCAGGTTCTAGGCAGACAATGTAGAAAGAGAGGTGAGGTTCTAGTCTGGTTTTAGTCAGGTTCTAGTCAGACAGACAATGTAGAAAGAGAGGTGAGGTTCTAGTCAGGTTCTAGTCACACAATGTAGAAAGAGAGGGGAGGCGAAAGTTAAGGTTCTACTAAGGTTCTGGTGAGGTTCTAGGTTCAGACACGTACCCTGAAGAGCTTCCTGCACTCCTGGATCATGTGTGCCAGGCCGGTGGTGGCGGCCAGGTTCTCGTTGAGGTCCCTCTGGTCAGGTTTACCCAGCGGCTGCTTCCTGTTCATCCCCCTATCACAACACACCAGGAAGACAAACACACAGGACAGTTAGTCATGTCCACTTAGGACAGTTAGTCATGTCCACTAGTGAGACAGAAAGAGGAGAGGAAAGAAAGAGAGAGGACAGAGGAGAAGACAATCTGCCATAAGGTTTAATGTAACCCCCTATACAGACTCTCTTTCCCTCAGTTCTCTCTCTCGCTTCCTCTCTTCCTCCCCCCTCTCTCCTTCCCCTACATACAGTAACATCCTGCTCTATAGCTAGAGTTTGTCAGCCTCTCCTCCTCTCATGTTGGTGTGAGGCTGGGCAGCGTATTAAAATACATGGTCATATATACTGAGTCAAGACAAAAAAAGGAGATAGGGTTGGTCACTCACACACACTCACACTCTTTCATACTCTCTCTCTCACACACACACACAGGCGCGTACAAGTAGGTACACGCACGGCGGCACATGCGTACACACATACACCCTCTCCTAGTTCCCCACAACACCCCAACCCTGCCCACCGTGGCGAGGAGCTCTCCTTGCGTCTCAGCGTGTTAAGGTGGAAGAGCGAAGGCGCCAGGCAGACGGCCAGGTTGGCGCAGGTCATCTGGTTCTCTGCCACGGCGGCGGTGACGTCACTCAGCAGGCACAGGAGGGTCTGCAGCGCCTCGCGGCTCTCGTCTGGCAGCAGCAGCACGGCCGCTCGCGTAGCCTGAAGACGCAGCTCCTTGGGCATGTCTGAGGGAATCACATTCAGTTCAACTCAGTTCTGTTCAGTTCAATTCAGTTTGGTTCAGTTTGGTTCAGTTCAATTAAGTTCAATTCAGTTTGGTTCAGTTCAATTAAGTTCAATTCAGCTCAATTTAAAAACATTATTTTGTTGAATTTTGACCAAATGGAAAATGGCCTCACATACAAGGTTTATCATGAATTCCAGACAGCTGGTTGCCAGGTACTTCCTGTATTTCTGATTTTCTTATTGTAGTGCTGTATGATGACTATATTGTACCAGTAAATTATATTTTGTTTTAATGAACAAATAAACTTGATTGGTGGATTCCAAGAGGGCATTTGACATTGTTTTACTGTAATTACATTGTACAGTTTTCATGCCAGCAGACTGTCAATGATATTGATTTATATTCAATAATTAACTTTAACTAGCTAAAAAAAATAATATATATTTATAGTGAGTCATGGAGCGCTGTGGCAGAGGAGAGAGAGAGTGTGTACCACCACAACATCTGATATTTCCTGTTTGTTCTCTTTCCACAATATCTCTCTCTCTCTCTCCCTCTCTCTCTCTCTCTCTCTCTCCCTCCCTCCCTCCCTCCCTCCCTCCCTCCCTCCCTCTCTCTCTCTCTCTCCCTCCCTCCCGGGCTGACAGACATGCACCTACAGCTTTTTGTGAGGCTGTGTGTGTTCCCCTTCCATCTCCACATTATCTTAGATGAATGTGTGTATTTATTATGGGCGTTAATACCTGTCAATGTTAAGTGTGTGTGTGTGTCTCTCTCTCTCTGTTCTTACATTGGTAGATCTGCAGGAAGGTCTCAGACAGTTTGCTGGTGAGTAGCGGCTCTGGAAGGTCCCGGAAATACTGCTTCAGCATGTCGGCCACGTCGTAAGCTGATTGGCCCTCGTAACTGACTCCGCCTCCGTCGGCACCGCACGTTTCGTTCATCTGACGGAGCGCCTGAATACGTGATTTAACCCCCGACTTCCTGAAGAGACCCACCTGGAAGGGTAAAGAGAGAGAGACAGAGAGGGGGAGGGAGAGAGAGAGAGAGATAGAGACAGAGAGGGGGAGGGAGAGAGAGAGAGATAGAGACAGAGAGGGGGAGGGGAGAGGGGGAGACAGAGAGGGGAAGGGAGAGAAAAGGGGGAAAGAGAGATTGTTGATGTCATTTTTTATTACCTGGATCAAGATCTAATGAGTTATCAATTCAAACCCACATTCTCATCGTTTGCTATTTTGATTGAATACGGGGCCCATTGTCAGTGTGTAGCTCGGTGGTTACATCACAATGGTATTCAGTGTATTTTTAAGACGATGCACGTCCCAAATGGCACCTGATTCCCTATAGGCCCTGGTCAGAAGTAGTGGACTAGAAAGGGAATAGGGTGCCATTTGGTTTGGGACACAGCCCATGAAATCCATTAGAATTCTTGAGGAGAGGGTTCTTTCTGTTGGACTTAATCAATGTTCTTTTTAAGTTAATGGTTTTACAAAATGGCTGCCATCTGGGAGGAAAAAGAGCTCTGGCTTGAGGAGACGAAATACTTTCCGTGAGCTTTCACCATTTCAAACAGAGGCCTGTTGTCCAGTTTAGGAGAGCATGCCATCCCTCATTCTCTCTTCCATTCCTCCATCCCTCCCTCTCTCTCTCGCGCTCTCTGTCGCCATAGCAATCCCTTGGCTCTGTCTCTCTCTCTCTTAAACAGACTGACAAAGGTGACTAAACAGCTGGAAACGTTTGACTCTCCCCAGGCCTCCCTGTGTGTGTGTTTCAGGGCCTCCCTGTGTGTGTGTGTTTCAGGGCCTCCCTGTGTGTGTGTGTGTTTCAGGACCTTCTTGTCTCCCAAACACAGTATGTGAGGCCTCAAAACTGACACAGAGAGTGTGTGTGTGTAACACACTGTGAATATTTAACTGCCCATTTTTCCCAAATTCCAACTCTGACAAAAATACTGATTCTTCCAGGGAAATATACAACTATGCAACCAGGAGACTAAATTATGAGATAGGGGGGGGGGGGGGGGGTGTATGTCTGTGTGTTTGTTGTGTAATGGGGCTTGGGGAGACAGACAGACAGACAGACAGACAGACAGACAGACAGACAGACAGACAGACAGACAGACAGACAGACAGACAGGTTAGACAGACAGACAGACAGACAGACAGACAGACAGACAGACAGACAGACAGACAGACAGACAGACAGGTTAGACAGACAGAGAGGTAGACAGACAGACATACAGACAGACAGACAGACAGACAGACAGACAGACAGACAGACAGACAGACAGACAGAGAGGTAGACAGACAGACAGACAGACAGACAGGTTAGACAGACAGAGAGGTAGACAGACAGACAGACAGACAGACAGACAGACAGACAGACAGACAGACAGACAGACAGAGAGAGAGAGAGGTAGACAGACAGACAGGTAGACAGACAGAGAGGTAGACAGACAGACAGGTAGACAGACAGAGAGGTAGACAGACCGTCTGTACCTGGTCTAAACATTGGCTGCGTAGATAGCGCATGGCCTGTTGAATGCTCTGGGGCAGGGGTTGACCCGTACGCTGGACGTTCAGCAGCAGAGGCACGCCAAACACATTCCGGTCTTTGTAGTCCCGCACCTTGATCCGCTTCATAAACTTCGGCACAGCCCTGCAACCCACACACAACACACACACATAGAGGGACAGGTTAAAATAGCCAATAACAACACACACACACAGAACATATACACACACGCACACAGAACAGACACACGTACGCACGCTCACACAAACGAGTGTACTCACACACACACACATGGTTTTGCAACAGGAGTAAAGTAGGTGTTGGACTTTGACCTCTGTCCCTGTCCTCTGTCACTGTACTAACAAAGCAGCGGTAACATTGTACATGTCCACTACAGAAAGCAGCCAACATGATGACTACCACACACAGCAAACTACAACACTCAATCCAACCGCTTCTGCTACTCTGGTCCTGGACGGACGGCTACTCGGTGTATGTGTGTGTGTGCAGGGTTTCATTCCAACCCAACAATAATACACCTGTCGTGTGTGCAGGGTTTCATTCCAGCCCAACAGTAATACACCTGCAGCGTTGTGGAGGGTTTCATTCCAGCCCAACAATAATACACCTGCCGCATGTGCAGGGTTTCATTCCAGCCCAACAATAATACACCTGCCGCATGTGCAGGGTTTCATTCCAGCCCAACAATAATACACCTGCAGCGTTGTGGAGGGTTTCATTCCAGCCCAACAGTAATACACCTGCCGTGTGTGCAGGGTTTCATTCCAACCCAACAATAATACACCTGCCGTGTGTGCAGGGTTTCATTCCAGCCCAACAGTAATACACCTGCCGTGTGTGCAGGGTTTCATTCCAGCCCAACAGTAATACACCTGCCGTGTGTGCAGGGTTTCATTCCAGCCCAACAGTAATACACCTGCAGCGTTGTGGAGGCAGGAACAACAGCTCTCCAGGACTGGAGCTAGAGAAGCCTGTACTGTTTAATCAGACAGGATTTGACAGTATAGGGTCCTTCAGACCTGCACCTACAAGGCCACAGGATATTGTTAATGAGAATTGGTTCCCAACTGACAAACCTAATAAATAAAGGTTGAAGACTAAACAAATGGAAAGAGCAGTAGTTTACTGCTACGCTGAATCACCAACGCTAACATTAGCATTAGCACATGTCACGCTACCACCTAGCTAAGGTGGGGGTTTGTGTGGGTTCTGCAGAAGCCTAGCTTTCTCCCAGTTTATGACAGGGAGGATAAACACAAAGACAATAGAAACCGGGAGGGAGGAGGAGAAGGGAGGAGAGGGTAAGGGGGGGGGGGGGGGGGGGGGGGGGGGTTCGTAATGGTGTAGGTGTAAACATCCGCATCCGCACTTTGTGTTTGTGCCTCAGGCCCCTAACACTGACCATGTCACAGTGTGTGTGTGTGTGTTTGTGCCTCAAGCCCCTAACACTGACCATGTCACTGTGTGTGTGTGTGTGTGTGTGTGTTTGTGCCTCAAGCCCCTAACACTGACCATGTCACTGTGTGTGTGTGTGTGTGTGTGTGTTTGTGCCTCAGGCCCCTAACACTGACCATGTCACAGTGTGTGTGTGTGTGTGTGTGTGTTTGTGCCTCAAGCCCCTAACACTGACCATGTCACAGTGTGTGTGTGTGTGTGTGTGTGTTTGTGCCTCAAGCCCCTAACACTGACCATGTCACAGTGTGTGTGTGTGTGTTTGTGCCTCAGGCCCCTAACACTGACCATGTCACAGTGTGTGTGTGTGTGTGTGTGTGTTTGTGCCTCAAGCCCCTAACACTGACCATGTCACTGTGTGTGTGTGTGTGTGTGTGTGTGTGTGTGTGTGTGTGTGTGTTTGTGCCTCAAGCCCCTAACACTGACCATGTCACAGTGTGTGTGTGTTTGTGCCTCAAGCCCCTAACACTGACCATGTCACAGTGTGTGTGTGTGTGTGTGTGTGTTTGTGCCTCAAGCCCCTAACACTGACCATGTCACTGTGTGTGTGTGTGTGTGTGTGTGTGTGTGTGTGTGTGTTTGTGCCTCAAGCCCCTAACACTGACCATGTCACTGTGTGTGTGTGTGTGTGTGTGTGTGTGTTTGTGCCTCAAGCCCCTAACACTGACCATGTCACAGTGTGTGTGTGTGTGTGTGTGTGTGTGTGTGTGTGTGTCTGAATGTCAGGTGTTCTACCGCTCTCCGGGATGGTATAATGTTTTTTACAAGAGCACACATGTTTATGGGTGTGTATGTATCGTGTGCTTTTAAGTGTGTGTGTGTGCTACTCGCTTCTCAGAAGAATGACCACAGCTTGGTAAATGAGAAGGGAACATGCTACGATCCCAGAAGGGAATTCTGGGTATGTGCAGCCAAGCCTCCAGCTCAAAAATCAAATGGTCTCAGTGATTAAAAGTCCTGACATAAGCCTGCCATAACCCTGTCGTAAGCCTGTCATAACCCTTTCTCTGCCCCTGCCACCCTGGAGAAGGCGTGGAACCTCTCTGACTCATTGAAGCTGGGTGGGGTGAAGACAAGCACAGCACTATACAGAGATTTGAGGTGAGGCTCGAGCTATTTGCTTTGTCCAGATCATGAAGCTAGGTTAGATAAGAAGATGTAGGGAGGGAGAGGTGGAGAGAGAGAGAGAGAGTAAATTAGAGAGAGAGAGAGAGAGAGACAGACAGACAGACAGACAGACAGAGAGACAGAGAGACAGAGAGACAGAGAGACAGAGAGACAGACAGACAGACAGACAGACAGACAGACAGACAGAGAGACAGAGAGACAGAGAAAGAGAGAGACAGAGAAAGAGAGAGTTGCGGTGAGGGAAGGAAGGGAGGGAAAGAGAAATAGAAAAGGGAGATTGACAGACAGACAGACAGAGAGACAGAGAGACAGAGAGACAGAGAGACAGACAGACAGACAGACAGACAGACAGAGAGACAGAGAGACAGAGAGACAGAGAAAGAGAGAGTTGCGGTGAGGGAAGGAAGGGAGGGAAAGAGAAATAGAAAAGGGAGATTGACAGAGAGAAAAGAGATAGAATTCCATGTAAGAGAATGATAGAAGAATACATCCCCTGGTCTGCAGTCTCAACAGTCCTCACAGACATCCCCAGAAGGACGAGACACCAAAGGGGATACTGAGTGACATTGGACAATCTCGAACCAGTGGCCATAATCTATAATTGCATGATGGAGAGGGGGGGGTGTTCGGTCATTTCGGTAATTGTCGAGGACTGGGCCTACAGACTCGGCCTCCAGGTCTTCATTTTAACAGCCTGTGCGTGTGAACTCTGTGATTGCCCCCGTCAAAAGATGACAACGTATACCAGTGCACCAGCAATTAGCTAGCCTGGGAAAAGAATGTTGAAACCCCCCTTACGTTCAGACCCAACAGGCTGCTATCTCTGGGAGAAGAGTGGGAGGAATTCCAACTAGAGGAAAAATTGAGCCTATGATTGTTGTGGTTGTCTATTTGTTTGTAGGCCTAGGCGTCAACTAGCGCTATCGGAGCAGCATGCTAGGCTATAGGCTAACAAGGGTTTTTATACATACACTCGATATCATTTTTGGGGCCTGCATTTTCAGCTGTTTTCGTGTGAGACCTCGTGTGAGATAAAATTCCAATGTGTTTGCCACAAACTCCAAGTCTTATGAACCTTAACTAATCAAAATGGCCGCCGCCGACGACTCACCAGCTGAAGCCGTGTTTGTTGGTGGGGGTGTGTTTCTCCAGGAGGGCTGTAAGCTGGAGCAGGCAGAGCTTCTGGAGCAGGTTCATCTGCAGTACTGACTGGCAGCCCATCTGCCGCTGGGCCCAGGAGTGACTGGGCCGGTGGGAGGCCTGGAAACTGGGCCAGCGCAGTTTCTGAGGCCTTGTGTAGAGACAAATATATGTGTTAACCTAATATATTGCACAGCAAACAGAGAAATACTATCAGGCTATCAGAAGCACAATCAAACTTCAAAATACAAAAGCACAAATGTTTTCAAAGAATTTCATATAAATATATATCAAATATGTGTGTAAAATATACAAGTCAAAATATATAGGTTAACGTATATTAGGGAAAAATAAACAAAACACACAAGTGTTCACACACAGAGACATATAGGAGAAGATACGTCTTCATCATTTTCAGAACTTGACCAGAGGTCATAAAGCCCTCTCCTCTGACAAGGTAACTAGCAGGACATCCATCCAGATGAGTCCTATGACCCCTGTGTTAAGAGATGCTCACTGGGATAACAGGGATTGATCGAGCCCAGAGGATCCCAACTTCGTTCCTCCAGTAGAAGTACACATTTTTATTGTGGCCCTGGACAAACACACCTGATTCAACTCGTCAACTAATCATCAGGCCCACAATGAGTTGAACCAGGTTTGTCCGAGGCTACAACAAAACCAGGTGCTTATGGGGGAACTCAGGGACTGGAGTTGGGAAGCACTGGTCTCGCCTGGCTGTCAGCGGCTATGGGAGCGTCGGAAACCTTCTGGAATTCTGCCTGTGGATTCCTGAGGGAATGGCTGCATTGTCGCGGAGACGGATCGGCATTCCCGAGATCCGAGCTATTCACTGCACCTCATCGCCGTGACAGCCGGTTACGTAAGGGTCAGGGCTGGGAGAGTCGTCTCAACTTGTCCACTCTGTCTGTGTGTTTCTCCCTCCATCTGACTTTATTTCTGTCTCTGTATGTACCTCTACCCATATTTATTTCTCTTTCTGTACCTTTACCCATCTCTCTCTTTCTCTTTCTGTACCTCTACCCATCTCTCTCTTTCTCTTTCTGTACCTCTACCCATCTCTTTCTTTCTCTTTCTGTACCTCTACCCATCTCTTTCTTTCTCTTTCTGTACCTCTACCCATCTCTCTCTTTCTGTACCTCTACCCATATCTCTCTTTGTCTTTCTGTACCTCTACCCATCTCTATCTTTCTCTTTCTGTACCTCTACCCATCTCTCTCTTTCTCTTTCTGTACCTCTACCCATCTCTCTCTTTCTGTACCTCTACCCATATCTCTATCTCTTTCTGTACCTCTACCCATCTCTCTTTCTCTTTCTGTACCTCTACCCATCTCTCTCTTTCTCTTTCTGTACCTCTACCCATCTCTCTCTTTCTGTACCTCTACCCATATCTCTATCTCTTTCTGTACCTCTACCCATCTCTCTTTCTCTTTCTGTACCTCTACCCATCTCTCTCTTTCTCTTTCTGTACCTCTACCCATCTCTCTCTTTATGTACCTCTACCCATCTCTCTCTTTATGTACCTCTACCCATCTCTCTTTCTCTTTCTGTACCTCTACCCATATCTCTTTCTCTTTCTGTACCTCTACCCATATCTCTCTTTCTGTACCCCAACCCATCTCTCTCTTTCTCTTTCTGTACCCCAACCCATCTCTCTCTTTCTCTTTCTGTACCTCTACCCATCTCTCTCTTTCTCTTTCTGTACCTCTACCCATCTCTTTCTTTCTCTTTCTGTACCTCTACCCATCTCTCTCGTTCTATTTCTGTACCTCTACCCATCTCTCTCTTTCTATTTCTGTACCTCTACCCATCTCTCTCTTTCTGTACCTCTACCCATCTCTCTCTTTCTATTTCTGTACCTCTACCCATCTCTCTCTTTCTGTACATCTACCCATCTCTCTCTTTCTGTACCTCTACCCATCTCTCTCTTTCTATTTCTGTACCTCTACCCATCTCTCTCTTTCTGTACCTCTACCCATCTCTCTCTTTCTGTACCTCTACCCATCTCTCTCTTTCTGTACCTCTACCCATCTCTCTCTTTCTCTTTATTTCTGTACATCCTTCTTTATCCCTCTTTCTATGTTTGTTTGTGCACCTCCATTCCACCACTCTCTCTCACACCCTCCTTCTCACCCTCTCTCTCACCCTTTCTCTCTCTCAACCCTTCATCCAAAACACTTAAGAATGTTGAATTGAGCTCGCCAGTCCTTCCTCTTAACACACAGGACATTTTCTCAAATGGGGACAATAACAATATTGGTGATATCTATAGATTGATTAACAGAGAGGTGATTAATTAATTAATTACTGACCTGTTAGATCTGGTGAGAGAGGCTCCCACTCCAGAGTCCCTCCTCTCCCTCATGGCTTCTTCCCCTTCTCCTTCATCCCCCTCTCCTTCTTCCCTCTCTGCTTCTCCCAGAGGGTTGCCCGTGCTGTCCTGGTCGCTCCCGTTGTCCGTCTCCTCCAGCCGGTTCTGCAAAGGTGAGGACGGACAAGGAGACGCTGAATCCAATGCCGAATCCGAATCCCCCTCTTCTTCTTCCTCTTCGTCATCCTCTTCTCCGGCTGCCACCCTGTCCGTCCAGGCGTTGACGAATCGCTGCAGGCCGTTGACACATTCCAGCACATCCTCCAACTTTGGCCCCTCCCCTTCATTGTCTTCATCGTCTTCCTCGCCTTGATAGGCCACGTTGGGCACGTTGTCGTAGAAACTCAGGCGGCTGTCCGCTGAGCCGGTGGAGCCGCAACGCGTTTGGCATCGACTACCGAGATAGCGCGGATCGGCATTTCCACTTTGCGGTGGTTGTTTGCCGTCGCCGAGAGCTTTGGGGAATGTGCCCGGTTTGTGTCCTTCGGGAAGGTAGAAGAAAATCACGCCTTCTTCCTCCTCTTCCTCCTCCCTCTCTCCGTTGAGGCGACCACGCTTGCTTTGGTTTTGCTCAGCCACTATCCGGTTACTAGGCTGTTGCTGAGGTGGTTTCTGTCTGGTTTTGGGCTGGGTTGAACCTGGGGGTTGTTGTTCTCCAGGCGGCTGTAGGAACACGCTTAACGGGTCAAAACCTTCCAGGTACATCCCACCTCTCTTACTGGCTCCCACCGCGGTGCTGTGGCTTCGGGTTCGTGTCACCGGGCTCGGGGTGCTAACGGTGCTCCCGCTGCTTGCTTCTGATTGGCTACTGCCCGTGCTTCCGGAGCTCCCCATGCTGCCACTGCTGGTCTGCGTGGAGTAGGATACACTCCTGTTACGGTTCAGGGTCATGGTTTGGGTCGGGTTGAGGGTGGAGATGTCAACGCAATTGAGGCGCCGTAGCTTGTCGTCGTCTAGTCCTTCTTTGATGACCGGCCCGCTGATCTCCAGTTTGGAAGGTCTTCCCCCACCTCCGTTCTTCTTCTTGCTATTGGAAGTGGCACTCCTCAGTCTGATGCTCTCCATGCGCTTGAGGAAACTCTTGGCCCGTGAGCGCGTGCTCTTCCCTCCTCTAGTCTCGCTCCCTCCTCCTTCTATCCCTCCTGTTCCCACAATTCCACTGGGCTTGTCGTCGAAGGAGAAGTGACCTTGGGTCGTCTCCAATGGTGAGTGCGGATGCCCGTCAGACAGCGAGTCCTCGGTGGCCCCGCCCGTGCCCGAGGAGGAGCACATGCTGGCCATCGAGTTGGCGCGGGTGGCGCCCGCCGCTGGGGTGGCACCATCGACTGTCCCTCCCTCTCCCACACTCCCGCTGCTGTGAAGCGAGGCCACCTCGGGCTGCTCGCTGAGATCCGTCAGCACACTCTCTGAGCTCAGGCCCTCGCGGAGCTGCCCCTGACCGGCCGAGGGTCTCTGGACCTGGGGGAAGGGCGGTTGGTTTCCACCCGGGAGGAAGAAGACATCCAGCTCCTCCAGGCGAGACCAGCGCTTGCTGTCCCGCTGGAAGGTCCAAAGGCCACTGATGGCGCATGGCTCTTCCTCGTCTGAATCCTCACTCTGGAGTAGAGAGAGAGAAGGTTAGCGTCATTAATCTTGTTCTGGAGGCAGCTCTGCAGAGTGGTCAATAGCTGGCACGGCCACAAAGTAATAAAATCTCAAACCTAAACTTAACCCTAACCTTAACCTTAACCACACTGATAACCCTAATCTTAAATTAATCCGAAGAGCAAATAAAGAAAACATGAATTTTTGCAATATATCCCATCTAGTGAAAATCTCCCAGTTCTGCCTCTAAGATTCCTGACAATAAACGTCGACCCGCTGGTGACACATTATCACCATAAGAAGAGAAGAAAAATGCACAAAGAAATTACAGTTGAATCAAAAAGACGTCATATTTTCAAGATTTTCTTTCTCTGTTTCATGAACAAGGTTTTAACATGAAATCTGTTTCTAAAAAGTGAATGGCCATGAAGTCAAACGAGCCGCCCTGTATTCTGTCCAGATGACCTTCCATTCCCTCAGAGTGCACTGCTTGAGACCAGGGCCCATAGAACTCTGGTCAAAAGTAGTGCACTATATATGGAAAGGGGTGCCGTTTGGGACACGGCCTTTGTGTGAGAGCAGCAGGGATATTCACAGACAGCAGATCTGTGAACATTCCTCAACTCCCTCCAGACCGCTGGAACATTTCACAGAGATAAGATTCACACACAGCTGGTTAATGGTTGTTATTGTGTTGGAACTTATCCCTGACCGTGAAAACGACAACAGAGTCTCACTATCTTTCTCTCTCTCTCTCTCACACACACACACACACACACACACACACACACACACACACACACACACACACACACACACACACACACACACACACACACACACACACACACACACACACACACACACACACACACACACACACACACACACACACACGTCCCGAGGGGAGTCCAGGAAATTCCACCCCGATCCGAGAAGTTCACACGCCAGCCGACCAGGCTAGGGCAACCCCCCCACCCTCACCCCCACAGGGGTGTAACTACCCTATCGTCCCCACAGGGCCAGTCTGTCCCCCTAATTCAGGAAAGTGAAACTGCCTGCCGAGGGGACCCGGGAGCCGGGGGGCAGAGGAGGGGCGCGGGAGTCTCCAGACTTCACAGGCGCCTCCTTCACGGTGGCTGAGAGCGATGGGGACAAAAGTCCATAAAATAAAACCCCGGGTCCTCATTTTATGACCCCACTCTCCACTCACCACGACACACACTGGCCTTTCTTACTTCAGCTTTGATCGCGGCGGCCAGAAACTCTTTCTGTCTGATATACTGACTGGCGTCGTGAAGACCATCGTGGGGGAGTTTGACTTTGGAGCTCAATAGCAACCATGTCAATACCTAGAACTACCTAGATGGCCAGTCTTATCTTCACCTGCATTCAGCCACTCCTGTGTCTGTCTGATATACTGACTGGCGTCGTGATGACCATCGTGGGGGAGTTTGACTTTGGAGCTCAATAGCAACCATGTCAATACCTAGAACTACCTAGATGGCCAGTCTTATCTTCGCCTGCATTCAGCCACTCCTGTTGGGTGTTTTGATACGTCCTAAACAACGCTGCGTCTCTGATTTCAACAACTACGGGGAAGAGACGTGAGGAAAACACATTTCAATAGAGGGAGAGGTAAACACTTACATTTTAGCAGACGGTCTTATCCAGAGAGACGTACAGCAGCAATTAGGGTTATGGGTCTTGCTCACGGGCACATGGACAGATTTTTCACCTAGTCAGCTCGGGGATTTGACCCAGCAACCTTTCAGACTTAACCACTAGGATACCTGCCGCCCTCTATAGACAGAGTAGGGCTGGAAGTCTATGCTGACTAGGGAGGTTAACAACTGTCAGTCTGAACAGAGAGCCAGTACCTCCTTTGGCCCTTCTCTGTTGACTCCTTGATGAAAGGTGACACAGCGAGATACCAACTCACACACACACACACACACACACACGGCTCAAGGAACTAGCTTGTTTAAGACTTTAGGTAATTACAGAATGGAGGTTAATGGGAGGAAGATCTTGACAAACAACAAAACTTCTTAGTGTCCTGGTGGATTAGTTTGTGGTGGTTTTGGTTAATTTGGTTGAGTTTGGTTGAGTTTGTGGTGGTTTTGGTTAGTTTGGTTAGTTTGGTTGAGTTTGTGGTGGTTTTGGTTAGTTTGGTTGAGTTTGGTTGAGTTTGTGGTGGTTTTGGTTAGTTTGGTTTAGTTTGGTTGAGTTTGGGGTAGTTTGAATTAGTTTGGTTTAGTTTTGGGTAGTTGGAATGAGTTTAGATTAGTTTGGATTAGTTTGGGTTAGTTTGGCTTAGTTTGGGGTAGTTTGGGTTAGTTTGGGGTAGTTTGGGGTAGTTTGGTTTAGTTTGGATTAGTTTGGGGTAGTTTGGGGTAATTTGGTTTAGTTTGGGATAGTTTGGGATAGTTTGGGATAGTTTGGATTAGTTTGCGGTAGGTTCTGGGGATCATGGCCAATAGCTGGCTTGTTTTTAATTTAACCAATGAAACCAGGGGGAGAGAAATGAGAAAGCAGCGACATACTATTCCCTTTTATGGACAATGATATGAGGAAGTGATGTTTGTGTGTGTATGTCTGTATGTGTGTGTGTGCGTGTGTGTGCGTGTGTTCAGGATCAGGGCTGAGGAAGAAGGGCCAGCCACGTGAACAGCAAGCCCTTAATTTGGACATAAAAGCTATCTTTCCTTGCCTTGGGCTCTTCATAAAGGGCTTGATAAAAAGACAGGTGCCTTTTCATTAGAAGAGAAGAGAGAGAGAGACTTTCACACCCCAGGCTATATAAGGAGGTCGGAGTTGGAGGACAGGTAGGAAAAACTCAACTGGGGTTGGAAAAGTTCTGAAGAATTAGGGGATTTTTGGGTGTGAAAGAGTGGAAGAAGAGGGATGAACTTACTCTCTTTCTCTGTGGGGAGATCTCCAGTCTCATCAGGGCACACTTGTTGAGGGTGTTCAGTCTCCTGTAAATAGATACAGATACACAATCAGATACATAAACACACACACACACACTTCGAGGAGTCCTAGCAAAAGCCCCAACAACAAGCCTCTGACAGAGACAAACTCCTGAGAGAGAAAATACAGGAAGAGAGAGAGAGGAAGAGAGTGAGAGAGAGAGAGAGATGAAGAGAGAGAGAAGAAGAGAGAGAGGAAGAGAGTGAGAGAGAGAGAAGAGAGAGAGAGAGAGAGAGAGAGAGAGAGAGGAAGAGAGAGAGAGAGGGGAAGAGGGAGAGAGAGAGAGAGAGAGAGGAGGTGAGCAGCTAATGAGGCGCTGAAGGATAAGCCGGGATAAGAGGAGAAGAAGAGAAGGAATGAAAAGAGAGAGAAATCAGCTAGATTGGCGACAACAAGACGACAAAGGGGGAAAGGGGGGGGGGGGGGGGCTTATCCCGCTGGACACCTGGCGAGGGGGTGGGGTGTAGTAGTATTCGTAGTGTGTGTGTGTGTGTGTGTGTGTGTGTGTGTGTGTGTGTGTGTGTGTGTGTGTGTGTGTGTGCGTGCGTGCGTGCGTGCATGCGTGCGTGCGTGTGTGTGTGTGAACTCCCCTCTGAAGAGCTCTGAAAGCAGATCATGTGACAATGGAGGGAGGAAGGGGTTGAGAAAGGGAAGGATAGAGGGAGGGATGGAGAGAGAGGGATTGAGGAAGGGGTTGAGAAAGGGAAGGACAGAGGGAGGGATGGAGAGAGAGGGATTGAGGAAGGGGTTGAGAAAGGGAAGGATAGAGGGAGGGATGGAGAGAGAGGGATTGAGGAAGGGGTTGAGAAAGGGAAGGACAGAGGGAGGGATGGAGAGCGAGGGATTGAGGAAGGGGTTGAGAAAGGGAAGGATAGATGGAGGGATGGAGAGAGAGGGATTGAGGAAGGGGTTGAGAAAGGGAAGGATAGAGGGAGGGATGGAAAGAGAGGGATTGAGGAAGGGGTTGGGAGGCTCGAATGGAGAGATGACTTCTGAAGCCTTGCTTCAATACACTATTCCCTATTTAGTGCACTGCTTTTGACCAGGACTCAAACTCTGGTCAAATGTAGTGCACTATACAGGGAATAGGGTGCCATTTGGGACGTAACCTAGATCAACTGGAAAAGTCCACTCACTCCTGATAAATCTGATAGACACTTTGAACAACTGTATTTAAATGCATGGAAGTTACTTCCCCGGTCCCAGGAGTCAACTGTTCAGTCACAGAGGAGGCTGGTGAGGGGAGGGCTGCTCATAATAATGGCTGGAAGGGAGTCAATAGAATGGTATACTTTTAGCCCATCCTCCAATGGCGAACTTAAAGATGGCAGAATTCACAGGCCAAGTCATTGTTTTAGCACTTTCCACTGACTGTCTAAAGTACGGCGCGCCACATGGTTCAATGTGCCACCAAATCAGCACAACTCTTTCAGTTTATCCAAAGTGCAGGCGCCTTGAAGGTCAAATTGGGATAATGTATACTCTGCCAGTGACCATAAAAAAATGAAAAGCTATAATAAATAAATAAACAAATGAATGATAATAAAGGAAACAACAAAATAAAAATGAACCAATAAAGAACGGAGAGCTGTGTACAGTGGGCAAACTAAGGAAAAGGTTTCATTTGTGGTAAGTGCATGTGGGCCACCATCTTCACGCACCGCCGCTATTGAAAGTGACACCATAGGAACTTTACCACTGACATGACATTACATAACATGATACATAGCCCTTTAAATGTTACCCACAACCCCTTGGGCCGAGAAGCCACCCAGGTGTGGCGAAAGGAGGGAATGATATAGATTTATTTTCTTTAAAAACAACAACAAGAACATAGCGTGACCGTGGAGACGGAGCGAGGGAGGGAATGTGGAGAGATAAGACAAGAGAGATGGAGAGAACAGGACAACGGTACAAAACGTCTCTAATTGGAGAGAAGTAAACATTTACAGCCCCCACGGTGTATGTATCATACCTCATCACTTAGAGACAGAGAGAGAGAGAGAGAGAGGGAGGTGAGAGAGGGAGGACAGAGAGAGAGGACAGAGAGGGAGGATGTATGGACAAGCTGAAGAGATAGAAGCATAATGAAAGAGAAAGAGGGAGAGAGGGAGGTACAGAGAGAGGCAGAGTTAAAGTTAGACAAAAGCGATGGATGCAGAGTGAAAGAGAAAGCAGGTGGGAGTCAGAAGAGAGATAGAGAGAAAGAGGCCGAGGGAGAAAAGAGAGGCTTATCGCGTCCCTCTTTCATCTCAAACCCAACCTGCAGAGCATGCCATCTTTGAAGATATACTTTCTCCGGTATGCACTATGCCTTCCCCTATTGCAGAGTAGATGAACAGATAGACAGATTTAGAGAAGAAGAAAAAATAAATAGACAATGGAACATAAAAGTGGGTGAAGGTTGAGAAAGAGAGGAGATGAGGAGGATATAGAGAGGTGAGGAGGACATAGAGAGGTGAGGAGGACATAGAGAGGTGAGGAGGATATAGAGAGGTGAGGAGGACATAGAGAGGTGAGGAGGACATAGAGAGGTGAGGAGGACATAGAGAGGTGAGGAGGATATAGAGAGGTGAGGAGGACATATAGAGGTGAGGAGGATATAGAGAGGTGAGGAGGATATAGAGAGGTGAGGACATAGAGAGGTGAAGAGGACATAGAGAGGTGAGGAGGACATAGAGAGGTGAGGAGGGGAGAGAGAGGTGAGGAGGACATAGAGAGGTGAGGAGGACATAGAGAGGTGAGGAGGACATAGAGAGGTGAGGAGGGAAGAGAGGTGAGGAAGGAAGAGAGAGGAGAGGAGGGAAGAGTGAGGAGAGGAGAGGAGGGAAGAGAGAGGAGAGGAGGACATAGAGAGGTGAGGAGGGAAGAGAGGTGAGGAAGGAAGAGAGAAGAGAAGAGGGAAGAGAGAGGAGAGGAGAGGAGGGAAGAGAGAGGAGAGGAGAGGAGGGAAGAGAGAGGTGAGGAGGACATAGAGAGGTGAGGAGGACATAGAGAGGTGAGGAGGGAAGAGAGGTGAGGAAGGAAGAGAGAGGAGAGGAGGGAAGAGAGGTGAGGAAGGAAGAGAGAGGAGAGGAGGGAAGAGAGAGGAGAGGAGAGGAGGGAAGAGAGAGGTGAGGAGGACATAGAGAGGTGAGGAGGACATAGAGAGGTGAGGAGGGAAGAGAGGTGAGGAAGGAAGAGAGAGGAGAGGAGGGAAGAGAGGTGAGGAAGGAAGAGAGAGGAGAGGAGGGAAGAGAGAGGAGAGGAGAGGAGGGAAGAGAGAGGTGAGGAGGACATAGAGAGGTGAGGAGGACATAGAGAGGTGAGGAGGGAAGAGAGGTGAGGAAGGAAGAGAGAGGAGAGGAGGGAAGAGAGGTGAGGAAGGAAGAGAGAGGAGAGGAGGGAAGAGAGAGGAGAGGAGAGGAGGGAAGAGAGAGGAGACCTACAAGAATGCTCTACAGGTTCAGTTGTTGACTTCTGGAGAAGTGAGAGATGAAGAAAAAGAGAAGTGGAGGAGAAGTCTCACCTGCACAGAGCCTCGATGGCATCACGGTCCAGGAAATCATGGTCCCTGGTCACAGACACAATCTCAATGGGGAACAAGCCATCTGAAACCGAGAGAGAGAGATAAAGAGAGAGAGAGAGAGAGAGAGAGAGAGAGAGATAGAGAGAGAGAGAGAGAGAGAGAGAGAGAGAGAGAGAGAGAGAGAGAGAGAGAGAGTTTTTTGATGTCTTTAATTGCACCAGTAAGCAGACACAATCCATTGCAAACTATGTAGCTCTCTGTCAGACATTGGGTTACTGTCTTCACAAATGTCCACCTGATCCTTTCCTCCCCCCACACACAACCCACACACATCCGACACACACCACAATGAAAGCTAAGAGGAAGTGGTGTCTTAGCCGGCCAAACAAACACAGCTGTACCATTCAGACCTGGGCAGCAGGGGGGTGAGTGTGGGCGGGGGACGACAGTAGAATGACAATAGGTACTCCTGCATTAAAGGAGTCCTCTGATTATCTCACTCTCTCTTCTCTATATCACTCTATTAAAGGGGCAAGTTGATGAAACTCACTTTATTAAAGGGGAAATCTGGGATTCAAACTCACTCTAAGAAAAGGCGCCCTACTTTTAACCAGGGCCCGTACGTTTCCGGTTAGAAGTAGTGCAGTATAAATAGAATAGGGTGCCATTTGGGACGGACCCTGATGTCTGCTTGTGAAGATGTGAGTAAAAACGTGTGAAAGAAGAAGACAGATCAATTATAAAGGAATGTATTGGACGGAGGCAAGAACGCAATGATGACCCTAGTCGGGGTATCCTACAGCTCCTAGCCTCCTAGCTACCTAGTCCGCCTCCCAATTGGCACCCTATTCCATTTATAGTGCACTACTTCTAACCAGAAACGTACGGGCACTGGTTAAAAGTAGGGAGCCATTTTTTGGGGACGCAAGCCTAAGGGCCAACGGTGATAAGAAAACGGTGGCTTTTCTATTCACCTTCCACAAGCTGTACTGTGACAGTACTATCTGTCTGCCTTATCTGCTGTGGGGCAGGAGTCCCTTACAGCCAGAGATAATAGAACAGAGAATGTGCCGGGATAAAGACTGGGGGGAATGTGTCGTGTGTCAGCACGTATTCTGTCCTCATCAGAGTGACCTGGTATGAGTCAACATAGCTCATCACAAAGCTGTCGGATGGAGGGTTTGGTGTGTGTGTACCTCTCTTTGTAATTGTGTGTGTGCGCGCCTCTGTATGTGTGTGCTTCTCTCTCTCTCTGTGTGTGTGTGTGTGTGTGTGTGTGTGTGTGCGTGCGTGCGTGCGCCGGCTGTCACACACAACCTTAATCACCTCTCCAAAAACATGGCGAACGTCCCAGTGTCTTGGTAGATAGAACACCCAGCACGGTTCAATGGCAACGACTAAGGAACTGTTGACAAAGCTAGTTGTATCATGCTTTAAGGTCCCTCGGATTACATAAAATGGTGTGGGCTGTGTGGGCACGTCTTTAGGTTACGTATGAGGACACCTTATGGCTTCAGGGTTTTGGTAATTGTTTCACTTGTGTGTCTGCAACATCGAGGTTCACTGAGGCAAAACAAAAACACACCGCTGGCACCTCAGGAATGTGTGTGTGTGTGTGTGTGTGTGTGTGTGTGTGTGTGGTTTTGTGTGTGTGTGTGTGGTTGTGTGTGTGTGTGGTTGTGTGTGTGTGTGGTTGTGTGTGTGTGTGTGTGTGTGTGTGGTTGTGTGTGTGTGTGTGTGTGTGGTTGTGTGTGTGTGTGTGGTTGTGTGTGTGTGTGGTTGTGTGTGTGTGTGTGGCTGTGTGTGTGTGTGTGTGTGTGTGTGTGTGTGTGTGTGTGTGTGTGTGTGTGTGTGTGTGTGTGTGTGTGTGTGTGTGTGTGTGTGTCTGTGTGTCTGTGTGTGTCTGTGTGTGTGTGTTTCTGCATAAGCAAGGCAACTTGGCGGGGAGGGGTGAATTAGCACTTCAAATGATAAAAGGATTGTAGGACCATGGAGATCGAAGGAACGAGGACAGGAAGAGAGGAGTCTTGCGTGTCATTGGACTCTGCAGTCTATAGAATGTTCTGGACTTCAGCTATAGCTCAATAAAAATATCAACTTTGGAGAGGACGTCAACAGAACAGCCTGTCTTGTGTTTGTCCATTAAAATTAGCATAGCGAGTACATTTTCTCAATTTAACATTTGAGGTTTAACATTTTAGGTCATGCCAGTCTGTCACATTGAGTTAGCCTGTAAACGGAAGAGTCGACAGACTGGAAGAAAATGAAGGGTGGGTTCTCTCTCTCTCTCTCTCTCCTTCTCTAAAATCAACCATGACTTCATCAGATGGCAAGATATGAACTGTGTAACGTTAATTTTAAGATGTTTGGTGAGAAAACAGCTCTCCTAAAGTTCACGTGACCAAGAAAATCTACCACCACCAGGATTTCACTGTTACTGTGACATTTTCACACGGTCTGTGGGAAAGGGGACATTGGCAACAAGTCATAAAGCTCGGGCCAGCGATGATGTTAGCTTTTCCCATTCGCCTCGGTCATTCGCTTGTGACCCCCTTGTGCCAGGGACAGATCAGGCACAGCTGTGGACGGCTGTCGCAGGGGTTCTCAGGGGTCCTTACCTTCGTACAGCTGGGCGTACTGTGGGAAACCGGCAGCCCGGAGCCAGGTGCACGCCTCTTTGGCCTCCATCTCTGCAAGGGAGGGAACAGAAAGACGACCTTTGAGATATAAAATCCCCTTTATTGGGTCAAAATCACTTACTACAGAAACACACTCAAAACCATCACTTCAGTCCTATAAATCAAATCAAATCATAGAGATCAAATCAAAGTTTATTGGTTGCGTACACAGTTTAGCAGATGTTGCCGCGGGTGCAGAGAGATTATTGTGTTACTAGCTCCTAACAGCGGCTCAAAATGTATCTGCTGATATATAACACCACCTGGAGTAGACGCATGATTGGCTGTAAGTGGTCAAAATGTATCCGCTGATATATAACACCACCTGGAGTAGACGCATGATTGGCTGTAAGTGTTTTTTCAGTGGTCAAAATGGGACCTGAAGTCTATCCACACAGTTCAGTCTGACACAGACCTCTTGTCCCTCTTAGTCCCGGTCACTACCCTCTCACATGCTCCCCAAGACCCCAAAGCCACAGTTGACACCAACCGTGTCAGCCGCTGACGCGCAGTGTGTGTGTGTGTGTGTGTGTACGTGTTACCGGGTCGCGCTGAAACGTTTCTTCCGCGTCACTTTAGCGTAGTCGCAGCGTTTCCTTGAGAAGACCTGTCTTGTAACCCTTCAGTGTTTTTGGAGTTGTGATGTTACATTTCCTAGGGAGCCGCTAAGTGACGTCGATGGATGTCGGGGTGGGAGACATAGTGTGTCTGGAGGAGGCAGACTCCCCCATTAGCAGTAATAAGCCCCTTTATAATCCACGTGCCAAATGGTCACCGTGCCCCACCCTCCACCATGTTGTCTCCAGCAGCCACACCCCTCAGTGTTCCTCACACACGAAACAGAATCAGTGGCCCCCGGCCCTTTAAAAAAACACCTTCAGTAAAATGCCCGCGACCGCAACCCCCCCCCCCCCCCCAAAACATCTGCTGCTGTCGTATCGGCGATCTATGCAATCAGTCATCACAATTGTAGAATAATGTTCCTTTCTTTCTTCCTTTCTTTCTTTCTTTTCTTACAGGTTAATGGATGTGTTTTGTGTCTCGGAGCAGGATTGGAGTAGTAATTACAGCCGTTGGAGAAAAGCGGATGGTTTCATCTTTAGAATGCGAGTCGTAGTAGTGCTGGTGGTTCCACCTCATTTAGGCCCAGATTACAACCAGGATCTAGTGTTCTAACTTTGGAATGGAACAGGCCATTTACTTCCAAAGGGGGGAGAGTTAGTCTGGAGGGAGAAACCAACAGAAAGATAGGAAGAGATACAGTAGAAAGAAACAACTTATACAGCAGAAAGGGCCGCTGTGGTAGGAGAGTTATGGGGGATCCTCAAATGAGACAAAGAGAGAGAGAAACAGAGATATAGAGAGAAACAGAGAGAGAGAGAGAGAGAGAGAGAGAGAGAGAGAGAGAGAGAGAGAGAGAGAAACAAAAAGAGAGAGAAAAAGAGAGTGGGTCAGACAGAGAGAGAGGGAGAGAGGCCCTCGCAGCTGACTAAGACCAGGCTGAGACACTATAGCCCCTCCGTCTTACGAGGCATTTACATACCAACAAGAAGCCTAGACGGCAGACACTAGATAACTAGACAGGCTGCCGGTAAAAAGGTGTGACACGACCAACAACCCCACCCCCCCCCCCAGAGGCCAGGAACTCCTCTACAACCACCCTGGGACGACAGCAGCACCGCCACCCGAGTGTCATATAACCAAATAACTCATTAATGACTGTGTTTCACAACTCTTGTTTGGTTCCAGAAGACTAGTCTAGATTCCCCAGTGAATTCCAACATGGCCGAAGCTGGGAAGCTTGTAATTTGGGCTGGTATTTATAGAAGGTTGTGAACCTCGAAGGAACATAGGCAACTCAGCGTAATTACAGCAGCATTCTTGGATACAGAGACAAACATAAGGTTAGGGCTTCCTGTGTGTGTGAGTGTGTGTGTGTTAGTACTGTCCATTTTGAGACGCCGTAGTCACTTTTACATCTAACATGCATCAATGGCGTGCAGTATTTCTCAATGAAAACATGTGCATGAAAACGAGTCGTCTCTCGGCTTCACTGAAAAATCCCTACTGTAGACCAATCACCGACGAAGGGGCGTAGCCTTCGGCTACTAACTTTGGCTTGCCTCAAGAATCAATGGCGTGCGCCTGAACAACTGAACAAACCCTCACCGAAGTCTAAAATGAACAAAAACGTCACAAAATGCCGTCACATAATACACACAATACACACACAAACTCTTCTGAATGGTTTCTTTTGGGAAGCCTCGACCCAACCAGCCCTCCAATAGGGGAAGGGGAGGAGTAGGGGACAGCATTTCTGTGCTGAAAGGCTTTCGGAGATGCAAAAGACACCCCCACAATGCATTGCAGTTAACCTCTGCCATCCCTCTTTCCTCACCCTTGACCTTTTGCACAGTGACATCACCTGGCCTTTGTGACATAACCGCAGTCCAAAAAACAACAACGCCTGTTGGCATAAACAAAAATAAACAAGGTTCTGGACCTCCGTTCGTCAACACAAACTACGACATCTTTATTTATTTCTAATCCTGCTTTTCCTTTTGTCATTTACACTCCTTTCCAGTGTTTGGATGTGAGGAGAGACACAGACACACACACACACACACACACACACACACACACACACACACACACACACACACACACACACAGAGAGACAGACAGACAGAGAGACAGAGAGACAGACAGACAGACAGACACGCACACAGAGACAGAGAGACAGACAGACAGACACGTACGCACGCATGCACACACACACCTTAAAATCTTCACCGTAACTAGTGATTAGGCCTAGTCCAACACATCACTGTGACCAGCAACAATAGAAACAATGTCTTCCTCCCAAACATACACTACTTCCATCACAATAATAAAATCCTCCCATCCTGTAGACAGAATAGAATACTCCCACTCAGGCAACACTCCCAAGCACGCACGCATGCATACACACCCACACATGCACACACACATTGGTTGGTGCTACAGAGACAGACAGACAGACACACAGACACACACATTGCATGTGGTTAGTGCTACAGAGACAGACAGACAGACACACACATTGCATGTGGTTAGCGCTACAGAGACAGACAGACAGACAGACAGACAGACAGACAGACAAACAGACAGACACACACATTGCATGTGGTTAGCACTACAGAGACATTTGAGAGCTGGCGGGTGGTTCCCCTCTCTGCCCTAGCCAGCCATCCCTCAATCCGTCCGTCTGCCTGTGCCTCTCTCCAGCCTGACGGACGTCCCTCAGACATCCTGTGTGGCCCTTTGGCGCGGCCCAAATTCAGCCAGGTGCCCGGGGATCACATATCACCCGTCCAGCTGGGGAGGGAGAGGGTGTGTGATTGGGGCAGAGTGAGGCCAGAGGGGCTGTGGTGGGTAAGAGGGAGCAGGGTTCCAGGAGAAGCGGAAACAAACAACATTCCAAACAAGTCCGCGGCCAAGCATTAGCTAAACATAGGTCAAGTCCCTCACACGTACAGTACAGCACCTCTTTTGTTAATTACAGACCTAAAGGGCGGCAGGCAGTCTAGTGGTTAAGAATGTCGGGACAGTAACCGAGAGGTTTGAATCCCCTAGCCGACGAGGTGAAAATGATGCCGATGTGCCCTTGAGCAAGGCACTTAACCCTAATTGCACCTGTAAGTATCTCTGAATGAGGGCGTCTGCTAAATGACTCAACTGTAATGGAAAATAATAATCATATAAAATGAACAAATGTACAGAAAGACCTGGGTGAAAATGTCATGTAAAATGTTAAAAGCCCAGATGTACTGTTGGTTTTCAACCTTCCACTCTAATCAGCCCAGGGCCAATACTCATACATATTCATTAAGCACCTCAGAGTAGGTGCTGATCTAGGATCGGTTTTGAATCCTAGTGAATATGATTATATCGACGAGGGGGGTGGGGGACGACCTGATCCTAGATCAGCACTCCTACTCTGAGAGTCTTTATGAATACAGGCCCTGAAGGACTGTTGGTTTTCAACCTTTCCCTTTAATTATCCCTGGTATAGCTTTATCCCTATATTTAGCCGTGTGGTGGCGGACACAATCACTTGGAGCGGGTGTTTGTGTTGAACACGTTATCTGGCCGGGAACAAAAGGAGGCGTGCCGTGTTGCAGGGTAGCTCACGGTCACCGTCGCGCCTCTGGGTTCACTTCCTGTGAGGCAAGCAGGAAGAGGAAGTGATGTAGTTCCCTGGCAAAGAATCAGGGTGGATGGTGTGTGTGGACGACAGAGGACAGAACACACCCGTCCTGCCGGAGATGTGCGTGTGTGTGTGTTCTTTGGTTTTGGGTAGAATACTGTGTCTACATGCATCAACAGAGGAACTGACACAAGACAAAGAACAAACTGCTGCCTCCTCAGGAACTTGAGGCTATAATGCCAAAGCCTAAATCATTTGTGTGTGTGTGGCACAGAAACCAATGAGTGGTGTAAAGGTCGAATGAGAGGTCAAACACTAAATGGAGCCCTACATTGTGACTGGCAGAGAGAGAGAGAGAGAGAGAGAGAGAGAGAGAGAGAGAGAGAGAGAGAGAGAGAATTACATTGAGAGAGAGAGAGAGAGAGTTGCATTGAGAGAGAGAAAGAGAGAGAGAGAGAGAGAGAGAGAGGGAGAGGGAGAGAGGGGGGAGAGAGAGAGGGAGAGAGGGGGGGAGAGAGGGAGAGGGAGAGAGGGGTGGAGAGAGAGAGAGAGAGAGAGAGAGAGAGGGAGAGGGAGAGAGGGGGAGAGAGAGAGAGAAATGCATGACAGTAAGACTGCTCCAAGACGACCCAACACTAACAGAGATTACAGATGCTGCTGCTTCAAGGTTGTTTTTCTGTGCAGGGAACAGTGAAATGTGCCAAAGTTAAACTCTTCTGGGCTTGACCCTCTGTTCAAGATCTCCACTGAAATTACCCAGCCCCCCATGCCTTCTTCCCCTTTCCCCTCCCAACTCCCTCCTGCCCTGTTCTCTCTCTCTCTCTCTCTCTCTTTCTCTCTCTCTCTCTCTCTCTCTCTCTCTCTCTCTCTCTCTCTCCCTCTCTCTCTCTCTCTCTCTCTCTCTCTCTCTCTCCCCGCTAGCCACCCTCCTATTCCCTCCTTTCCTGTAGCAGGAAGTTCTCACAATCGGTGGCCAATATTCCCTCTTCACAGCAGAGCAGAGCAGGAGGTAGTTAGGCTTGGTTGAGCCTGCAAGCTGGGATCTTATAGGGGGATTCGCTGTCAACTAGCACCTAGAATCTAGCCAATGAATTTCAAAGGACAACTTCATCACCAATGTAAACAATTTAAAGGGGTGGTGTCAAGAGTCAAGACACGGCATTCAATTGTTATTGGGGGGGTTGCTATTTAAACTGGCAGTTAAGAGGAAGAGTTGACGGCAGACGCTACTGTCGATGCCCGTGGCCTGATAACAGTGATTATCAGTGATTAAGTGGGGCCGCCAACTGTGAATCTTAATCAAATCCACAGGTGATCCATTACAGAAGTCTTATCAAAGCAAGGCTTCGGTAGGGTCTGGTGATATAATCAAGGCTTCGGTAGGGTCTTTCACAAGGATCTGCACAGTAGCAGGTCGAGACAGGTGATATAATCAAGGCTTCGGTACGGTCTTTCACAAGGATCTGCACAGTAGCAGGTCGAGACAGGTGATATAATCAAGGCTTCGGTAGGGTCTTTCACAAGGATCTGCACAGTAGCAGGTCGAGACAGGTGATATAATCAAGGCTTCGGTAGTGGTTCAATTGCTTTGTAATTCAGTGTTAACCTGAAGCAGCAGTCACCCAATGTCAAACGAGCTACATAACACTGTCATAACATTGACATAACAGTGACACAACAATGACATCATAAACAGTGAGACGTGATGACGTTGTTATGACAGGGTTATGTAGAGCTTATGAAGGAGGGTTCAAGTGAAGTATGACACTTCCTTGTACTGTATTTACTCCACTCTTTGCGGCCTATAAAAGCTCACTACACTGAGTTTACAAAACACCAGGAACACCTGCTCTTTCCATGAACATGGACTGACCAGGTGAATCCAGGTGAAAAGCTATGATCCCTTATTGATGTCACTTATTAAATCCACTTCAGTCAGTGTAGATGAAGGGGAGGAGACGGGTTAAATAAGGATTTCTAAGCCAGTGAGATAATTGAGACATGGATTGTGTACATGTGCCATTCAGAGGGGGAATAGGAAAGACAAAAGATTTAAGTGCCTTTGAACAGGGTATGGTAGTAGGTACCAGGCTCACCGGTTTGTGTCAAGAACTGCAGCGCTGCTGGGTTGTTCACTCTCAACAGTTTCCTGTGTGTATCAAGAACGGTCCACCACCCAAAGGACATCCAGACAACTTGACACAACTGTGGGAAGCCTTGGAGTCAATATGGACCAGCATCCCTATTGAACGCTTACAACACCTTGTAGAGTCCATGCCCCGACAAATTGAGACTTTTCTAAGAGCAAAGGGGGGGTTCAACTCAATATTAGGAAGGTGTTCCAAATGTTTTGTACAGTCAGTGTATATTTTATATAGTCATTATTTGTATCCACAGAGGCAGTGAGAGAACAACTGCAACTGATGCTAGTGAAGTGCATTCAACACGACCTTAAAGCATCTGAATGGGCCTCCTGCAATGTTACAGACAGAATCCTCTGTAATGGGCCTCCTGCAATGTTACAGACAGAATCATCTGTAATGGGCCTCCTGCAATGTTACAGACAAAATCCTCTGTAATGGGCCTCCTGCGATGTTACAGACAGAATCATCTGTAATGGGCCTCCTGCAATGTTACAGACAGAATCATCTGTAATGGGCCTCCTGCAATGTTACAGCCAGAATCATCTGTAATGGGCCTCCTGCAATGTTACAGACAGAATCATCTGTAATGGGCCTCCTGCAATGTTACAGACAGAATCATCTGTAAGGGCAGTTTATACATGTCCTGGCAGTTTCAGTTCTGACTCACAGGCTATTGGCCGGAGTTAGACGTTCATGATGAATGTAAACAGGTTTCAATTGGCCAGCGAACTACATATTCATAGCGAATTTCAACACATCTTGATACAACTATACTACAGCAAAAACTACGGTCAGAGGAAAAGTGGTGAATCTTTGTGGATATCAAGTTTTGACATTCCTGCGTGAAGACATCTGGTGATCTGGGAGAAGGTCTGGCTGGTAGGTAAGTGAGAGTACCACCATCTGGCTGACTCCATAGGATACCACACGACACACCAACTCAGACACACACACACACAACTAATGGAGGTGCCCCATGATTCTTTCCGGTCATCCAACACCAAACATGCACACACACGCGAGCATACGAGCACACACACACACACGCACTCACGCACGCATGCACGCACGCACGCACGCACGCACGCACGCACGCACGCACACACACACACACACACACACACACACACACACACACACACACACACACACACACACACACAGCTGGGCCAGATGGATCATCACAATGCCTGGTCTCTGAGGTCTCTCTCTACCTCTGGTGACAGATTTATGTTTGCTCAGGGCCCTGGTCCAGGATCCGGTGACAAGACCCAGACAACCCATACAACACATCTGATATGCTTTAGAACTGACCCATGGTCAGATATTATAACACCCTGTGTTCCCGTCACCCACTCATAGCCACCCATTACACAGATCCCAGAACAGTTTGTGATGAGAACGTCAATAACAAAGCACACCAAGGTCGGAACAGAAATAGGACGGGCTGAAGAGAGACACATGGACATATCTATGTTCCTTCATAGAATTGATAGCAACTTTACAATATAAAATGAATGAATCCTTCAGAAACTCTGCCATACTTCCTGCCCTTAGAAATAGTTTGATTTAAGCCTGTTTCATATTCCTCCATTTAAAAACACAACACCCCCACTTGACAACATGCCAATTACAGATAGATAGAGATATAAAGGGGAGGGAAAGAGAGAGGGTGGGAGAGTTTCCCTTTTTGGTCTGTTTGTCACTGATTTCTACTATATCATCTTTCTTTTATGAATTGAGGGGTAGATTGAGAGGCTGGTCTGTGTGTGCGCCACTATTTGACCACGGGGGGCTGCATACTATCCCTTGTGTATAACAGATAAGCAGTCACGCGCGAAATACAGTATGACCAGTAGGAATCAGATAAAAGACATTCACAGCCGAAATACGCTACCACCAAGCTCGCTTTTTATATCACACAGAAGGCTTTCTTCTCCCAAGCGCCACTAGAAAAAATGTCAGCAGACAAGCAAAGGGAACTTGAGTTTGGTAGTCATGGCAAACAAATTGGAAGCACTGTAAGACCAAGGCAAAAAACGAATTTAACAAACAACACAATTTATGCTCAGATACATGTATAATTCAACAGTGTGAATAATCAAACTGTGTTGTCTGTGTGTGCGTATACCAGGCTATTGAAACGTCTGAACAGACATATATAGGCCAACAGACTATGGCTCACTTGCCTAGTTTAAACCTGCGAATAGAACGCAGGCCATGGTCGAATAAACTGTGCGCGTTTATCTTGGAAGTCGGCGTAGGAACAGTGGAGACTGGAAGAGACTGCTTATCTGACAGCCTGCAGCTAAGCGCAACACTCATTTCAGCACAGGGGAGTTCCTTACAGAGCCGATGAGACCAATGTCAAACAACTTTTCTTTGCAAAAGGAGAAAAAATAACAATCCCTTCTAAAATGGTTAAATACAAATGTAATTCAAATCATGGAAAAGTGAGAACAGATCAATCACAATCAAAAACATTTTCCAAGTAGGTTTTCTCTGCTCAAAAGCATGGAAATCCCCATTTATTTAAACATTCTGAATAGTAAAACATTGGAGTAAACAAATTCATTGACTTACGAGTTAAAATCATGTTTATTTCTCTACACGGAGACTTCCTCGGGATAAAACCAAATACTCCCGCTGCGCCCTGGCTGGCGAGTCCGCTCAGGTTTACTCCAATGTTAGGGCGAAGCTCGCATATTTTCTGCTTTCCAGCGTAGTTCAACCCAAAACCTCCGCACGAAACAGTGTCTATAGACTCAAACTCTAGACACAATTAGCCCCAAAAGGTCGCTGAACAATACATAATACAGTAATTCCATGGTTATATTGTCGTTTGGCTGAACAGGACGCAATAAAATTCCTCCTCGATCTTATGAAATTACTTCCCTACTGAAACTTCCTATGGGGACCCAAGCGCGAATGTGAATGAACTAGTGTGTGAATAAGATTTTAGGAATGGACAAACGTGGCTCCACCTCTCCGCTCCGGTCTAGGCTACCCTGCCTGCCCACCTGATGATTATCGAGCGGAGCACAGAGGACCCGCTCTACAGCGCTACATACCGTACCGCAGCGGTGGTATAAACACCGTATAAAAAAACTCGAAATATTGTGAGATTTTACACGTAAGGACTTTGTATATTTTTTCTCTCACTTGCATGTTGTGCGTAAAATGTGGCATAAATCGAATGCAGTTCAGCAGGTGTGAACAACGTCAATATTACAAAGTACCCATTTTTTTACATTCGTATTTTTCTCTTGCAAGTGCTGGTGACCTATACTTTACTTCCAACTTTAAGTTTATTTTTAATCGAGTACATTTGGTTACGTTGCTTGCTTATAACGTTGGTATTGACTGTTTTCTGTGCTTCAAACGCGAGAGTGCTCAGTACCTCTCCCGCTCCGCCTTGCTGCAGCCCAACTGCGCCGCCGCTCAGAAGAGAAGCTGTAATTCAGTAGGCGGCCTTTAGCACATCATTAGAGAATACATTCATGGCAGAACCGGGACAATTGCGTGACGCGCCATTGTGGACGGCAACGTTGAATAATTCAGAAGAAACCGTTGCGGTATGCTAATACGGTAGCCTACTTCGGCCAACCCCTACAAACACATCCCTGGGGTCGGGCGAGCAGTGCACGTACACCACGCACAGGTTAGAACCGCAACGACACGTTTATGATCAAAAGTCACGAGACCGGCCTTTCCAAAGATCAAACAAACACTTTTACCACCCCATTCAATAATAAAAGTAACACCGAACTGGCTATCCAATCTGTGCGCCTCCAAACCTACTTAGACATATATATTGTATGCTAACATGAATTACCACATGTTGTCTTATTGTGGATTGATTCTGTCATATAGTGTATTTTATAGGTAGGGAATAGCCGGGAATGTTTCTAAAAGGTCCATGACAATTGGCATATTGCAAAAATGACAGGGTCGCTCTATGATGACCACACCATTCCACGTCGGGGAGTGTTGACGTTCACATCTCACAGATATTTTCCAGACTTTAATAGGCTTTTGTAGGAGGGAATTGCTCATTAACCTACTAATTTCTACATGCATGCATGCACAACACACGTCAGGTTTTGTAGTGCTCTCTTGCTCTCTCTCAATTCAAGGGCTTTATTGGCATTATGTTAACATTACCAAAGCAAGTGAAGTAGATAATAAACAAGTGAAATGAACAATCAATAAACATTTATAATAAACATTAAACTCACAAAAGTTTCAAAACAATAGAGACATTTGAAATGTCATATTAATATATACAGTGCTGTAACGATGTGCAAATTGTTAAAGTGCAAAAGGGAAAATAAATAAACATAAATATGGGTTGTATTTACAATGGTGTTTGTTCTTCACTGGTTGCCCTTTTCTTGTGCCAACAGGTCACACATCTTGCTGCTGTGATGGCACACTATGGTGTTATACCCAATAGATATGGGAGTTTATCAAAATTGGATTTGTTTTCAAATTCTTTGTGGGTCTGTGTAATATGGGGGAAATGTGTCTCTAATATGGCCATACATTTGGCAGGAGGTTAGGAAGTGCAGCTCAGTTTCCACCCACATTTTCTCTCTCTCTCTCTCTCTCTCTCTCTCTCTTTTTTTTTTTCCCCCTCTCTCTCGACCTCAAAACATTCTCCAACCACCTCAGCCCTCCCACCCACTAAATCATGTCATCAGCTCCGTCATTGGCTCCGGACAACACTGTGTTATTGCCGTGGTAACGCACATCCAGTTGGTGGGTCCCCAGAGAAAGCAGAAAGAGACAAATGCCTTCCATCCCCATCACACTCTATGTGGGAAGAGAGTTCATGTAACGTTCCAGTTTAATGAGGGGGAAAGAGATGACGAGGAAAATCCTCTGTTTAAACCAAGTGTGGTTGGATTACCATAGCTGGGGCTGCTAAATGGCCAGTCATAAGTGACTCATGATCTCCCTCTAACCTCTACTGGGAAGAGAACACCCTGAGGTAATACTGAGAGAACTGTAACCTCTACTGGGAAGAGAACACCCTGAGGTAATACTGAGAGAACTCTAACCTCTACTGGGAAGAGAACACCCTGAGGTAATACTGAGAGAACTCTAACCTCTAATGGGATGAGAACACCCTGAGGTAATACTGAGAGAACTCTAACCTCTAATGGGATGAGAACACCCTGAGGTAATACTGAGATAACTCTAACCTATAATGGGATGAGAACACCGATAGTAGTGAAGGCCAAATTCATTATTTTATCAAATAATTGTACTAAAAAAATGTATACCTTAAAGGGGCCCTGAAATTAAAAATCAAATAGCTAAATGATCCATGGTAACACCATCTTAAAACAATTCCATATGTTAGCTTAGTACCCCACCCCTAATGGCTTAGACTTTTAGAGGTTTTTAACTCTGATTGGTCAAGTTAAGGGTTCAGGTTTGGGATAGGAAACCTTTGGCACAAGAGGCAGATCCTTATGCCCATCTGCTATCCCAGCCCACAATGCCCTGCCAAAACACAAACCTACTTGAAGCTAATATCACTCTCTGTTGCCAGCGTCCTCAGACATGGATGGACATTGAATACTGACTTGTATCATGGGTGACCTGGCTCCATAAAGCTGGCTCCATAAAGCTGGTTCCATAAAGCTGGTTCCATAAAGCTGGCTCCATAAAGCTGGCTCCATAAAGCTGGCTCCATAAAGCTGGCTCCATAAAGCTGGCTCCATAAAGCTGGCTCCATAAAGTTGGTTCCATAAAGCTGGTTCCATAAAGCTGGTTCCATAAAGCTGGCTCCATAAAGCTGGTTCCATAAAGCTGGTTCCATAAAGCTGGTTCCATAAAGCTGGTTCCATAAAGCTGGCTCCATAAAGCTGGCTCCATAAAGCTGGCTCCATAAAGCTGGCTCCATAAAGCTGGCTCCATTGAGTTGCATGCACACACGCACACACACACAAACACACACACCTCATCAGTCTACCAACAAGGAGGAAGTAACTGATAAAGCAGCTAACTGCATTTTAAGAGACAGAAATATAGTTGAAGTCAGAAGTTTACATACACCTTACATTTAAACTCAGTATTTCACAATTCCTGACATTTAATCCTAGTAAATATTCCCTGTCTTAGGTAAATTAGGATCACCACTTCATTTTACGAAGGTGAAATGTCAGAATAATTGTAGAGAGAATGATTTATTTCAGCTTTAATTTTTTTCATCACATTCCCAGTGGGTCAGAAGTTTACATACACTCAAATAGTATTTAGTAGCATTGCCTTTAAATGGATTAACTTGGGTCAAATGCTTCCCACAATAAGTTGGGTGAATTTTGGCCCATTCCCCCTGATAGAGCTGGTGTAATTGAGTCAGGTTTGTAGGCCTCCTTGCTCACACACACCTTTTCAGTTCTGCCCACAAATTTTCTATAGGAATGAGGTCAGGGCTTTGTGATGGCCACTTCAATACCTTGACTTGGTTGTCCTTAAGCCTTTTTGCCACAACTTTGGAAGTATGCTTGGGGTCATTGTCCATTTGGAGGACCCATTCGCGACCAAGCTTTAACTTCCTGACTGATGTCTTGAGACGTTGCTTCAATATATCCACATAATTTTTTCCCCTCATGATGCCATCTATTTTGTGAAATGCATCAGTTCCTCCTGCAGCAAACCACCCCCCACAACATGATGCTGCCACCCACATGCTTCACGGTTGGGATGGTGTTCCTCGGCTTGCAAGCCTCCCCCTTTTTCCTCCAAACATAACAATGGTCATTATGGCCAAACAGTTATATTTTTCTTTCATCAGACCAGAGGACATTTCTTCAAAAAGTACAATCTTTGTCCCCATGTGCAGTTGGAAACCGTAGTCTGGCTTTTTATGGCGGTTTTGAAGCAGTGGCTTCTTCCTTGCTGAGTGGCCTTTCAGGTTATGTCGATATAGGACTCGTTTTACTGTGGATATAGATACTTTTTACCTGTCTCCTCCAGCATCTTCACAAGGTCCTTTGCTGTTGTTCTGGGATGGATTTGCACTTGTCGCACCAAAGTACGTTCATCTCTAGGAGACAGAACGCATCTCCTTCCTGAGCGGTATGACGGCTGCGTGGTCCCATGGTGTTTATACTTGCATACTATTGTTTCTACAGATGAACGAGGTACCTTCAGGCGTTTGGAAATTGCTCCCAAGGTTGAACCAGACTTGTGGAGGTCTACTTGCGGAGGTCTTGGCTGATTTCTTTTGATTTTCCCATGGAGTCAAGCAAAGAGGCTGAGTTTGAAGGTAGGCCTTGAAATACATCTACAGGTACACCTCCAATTGACTCAAAGGATGTCAATTAGCCTATCAGAAGCTTCTAAAGCCATGACATCATTTTCTGGAATTTTCCAAACTGTTTAAAGGCACATTCAACTTAGTGTAATTGTGATACAGTGAATTATAAGTGAAATAATCTGTCTGTAAACAATTGTTGGACAAATGACTTGTGTCATGCCAAAACTATAGTTTGTTAACAAGAAATGTGTGGAGGGGTTGACAAACGAGTTTTAATGACTCCAACCTAAGTGTATTTACACTTCTGACTTTAACCTTATTCCAAATTCACACAATGCAGATATGCTGACCAGGATTCAAATGACGTCATATTTCAGATTGTGTGTGTGTGTTTGTGTGTTTGTGTTGAGGGGTTTCAGAGATACAGACAGATGGGATGTTTTTGTGTGTGTGTGTGTGTGTGTGTCACTGACAGATGTCCCCTCTGATAGTTACTGGTTGCTGATGGATCGGAGCAGAAGGAGGATTTGACAGTTGTAGTGAAAACAGGAACCTCTAGAAATAGACAGGCCCTGGGCCGAGGGTCCTGGCTCTGGAGACATAGATTAGAAGAGAACACACACACACACACACACACACACACACACACACACACACACACACACACACACACACACACACACACACACACACACACACACACACACACACACACACACACACACACACACACACACACACACACACACACACACACACACACAATGTGAGGAAGTGCCTCTGTCTTTGTTCTCTGTCCTCATCACAACACAGGGAGAGCGATGAGGTTGACTACTTAGCTGCTGAACACACATTTCTAATGTCAGGTTTAGCCAGCAGTAATCATCTGGTTAATAGTCATTTCTAAGGCCAGGTTTAGCCAGCAGTAATAATCTGGTTAATAGTCATTCCTAAGGCCAGGTTTAGCCAGCAGTAATAATCTGGTTAATAGTCATTTCTAAGGCCAGGTTTAGCCAGCAGTAATCATCTGGTTAATAGTCATTCCTAAGGCCAGGTTTAGCCAGCAGTAATCATCTGGTTAATAGTCATTCCTAAGGCCAGGTTTAGCCAGCAGTAATCATCTGGTTAATAGTCATTCCTAAGGCCAGGTTTAGCCAGCAGTAATCATCTGGTTAATAGTCATTCCTAAGGCCAGGTTTAGCCAGCAGTAATCATCTGGTTAATAGTCATTCCTAAGGCAAGGTTTAGCCAGCAGTAATCATCTGGTTAATAGTCATTCCTAAGGCCAGGTTTAGCCAGCAGTAATCATCTGGTTAATAGTCATTCCTAAGGCCAGGTTTAACCAGAAGCAGTCCTCTGGTTAAAAGTCCTTTGTAAAGCCAGGTTTAACCAGAAGTCAGTTTGTGAGATAGAGGGGTGAAAGAATAGTTTGTGTGAGACAGAGAGAGCTCTAGGGAGTTGCCGTGTGATGATACCTCCTGCTCTAACCTTGTGTTACTGTAAACATAATCTCGGTTACCCAGAGGTAAAATTCTCGGGAATTTCACTTCCCGTTTACACATGGATCTGTCCAAGAGAGATTACTGTAAACCACACGCAAGCACACACACACACACACACACACACACACACACACACACACACACACACACACACACACACACACACACACACACACACACACACACACACACACACACACACACACACACACACACACACACACACACACACACACACACCTGCATCTAGATAAGCATCTCTGAACTGTTGAGAAAAGATATATAACAGGGAATTTGAAGAGGCACTCCAGGACTGTGTGTGTGTGTGTGTGTGTGTGTGTGTGTGTGTGTGTGTGTGTGTGTGTGTGTGTGTGTGTGTGCGTGTGTGTGTTATCCTGTATATACTGGGATAAGCAGAGACAGAAGAGGTGCTGAACCAGCTTGTTTCTTGGCACCTTGTGACCTTGTGGACTATTTAATGCATAAATGACTGTATTTAGGCTGTACTCAGGACAGTTCAGATCACTCAAATATGGACGTGATTTACTTGTCACTAAAGAACTCCATGAGTTATGGCGTTCTAATGAAGTTCCACCCTTTCCTATGACTCTTCTGACCTAAATATGCCCTCGTCCCAAACGGCACCCTATTCCCTGTACGGCACACTATGTTTAACCAGCCCTGGGGGTGCCATTTAGGCTCTGGTCAAAAGAAATGCACTAAATAGGGACTAGGGTGTCATTTGGGGCGTAACCTATGTGTTTCAATGGCATGTTTTATCACCGAGTTCTAGACTTAGTTACAGCTTCATACTCACTGTTGAATCTGTTACAAATGACCCATTTGGAGCCGACTCCACTGCACCTTAGAGACAGTTGTACGCCTGCTGTTTGTGTTCTGCTGACTGTAAATCGTTTCTTCTGTGCTCCACTGACATCTAAAAGGAGTGAAATAATCACACTGTTTTCCTCTCAAAGCAGTACCATGTGTGGCCCTGGTCTGGCACAGCCCAACGGTGAGAGGAGGTATTCTTAGACAGCGCTAATGTGTAAATGCTAAAGCAAACAGTCTGCTAGTTACACAGTCCATACACCCACACAAGCATGCACACACACATACACATGTACGAACACACACACACACACACACACACACACACACACACACACACACACACACACACACACACACACACACACACACACACACACACACACACACACACACACACACACATCATATATGTCTCCAGGTTTTGTCACATTGCTATGCGCAGTGATGGCGTGGGGTAAATGGGCCTCTCGCGGTTCAGAACACGGACATCACATTCCCCAGCATCGACACGCAGCGTCACACACGTCTCCCCGTCCTTTTCTTTCTGCCCTCGCATTCCTTCCTGATGAAAAGGAAAACAGAAAGGTCCGTAGTGTCGTGGTGGATGACGGGGGAGGTTCAAGCGGTGAACTTTAGACCCGTGCGGCTCACTGTTCAGGGATCACTGACACTCAGAAAACTGATAAGAAACCAGGGGAAAAGTCCTACTGTGTATTGTGTGAAATACCACATGGACATAAAGGACTCGTTTGACAGTCACAGTTTAAACCAAGTCATGGACTAAACAAAACACTTTGTTAATGGGGATTCTACTGAGAACTTTTATAGAAACACAGGACTAGAATCTAGGTTCGGGAAAACAGCACTTGAAGATTAAAATGATGGTGGTTGGGATGTAAATACTACTGTAGGGTGTTAGAAAGGGTTTTTACTTGGAACCAAAAGGGTTCTACCTGGAACCACAAAGGGTTCTACCTAGAACCACAAAGGGTTCTACCTGGAACCACAAAGGGTTCTTCAAAGGGTTCTCCTATGAGGACAGCCGAATAACCCTTTTATGTTCTACATAGCACATTTTATGTTCTACATAGCACATTTTATGTTCTACATAGCACATTTTATGTTCTACATAGCACATTTTATGTTCTACATAGCACATTTTATGTTCTACATAGCACATGTTATGTTCTACATAGCACATTTTATGTTCTACATAGCACATCTTATGTTCTACATAGCACATATTATGTTCTACATAGCACATCTTATGTTCTACATAGCACATTTTATGTTCTACATAGCACATCTTATGTTCTACATAGCACATCTTATGTTCTACATAGCACATTTTATGTTCTACATAGCACATCTTATGTTCTACATAGCACATCTTATGTTCTACATAGCACATTTTATGTTCTACATAGCACATTTTATGTTATGGAAGTCCTTGAAATATCCTCTGATCAAGCCGTCGACACACACACACACACACACACACACACACACACACACACACACACACACACACACACACACACCGGGGGCCTCCAGATCATAGCTCATATCTTTCTCATTAGTCATGCGTGGACGATGGAGATTAGGGATGGTTAGCTTTAGAGAGGGAAAGAGGGAGAGGGGGAGTCAAAAGAGAAGAGAGAGGAGTGGGTGGAGAGATAAAGAAATGATAGTATACAAGGAAAAAGGGGAAAGAGAATGGGAGTGTAAGATGGACAGCGATAACGTGAAGAGAGAGGAAGAGAGAGATTGTGTGTCAGAGGAAGGGTGGTGTGATATGGAGAGATAAGGAAAACACCAGTTGAATCAACGTTGTTTCCACGTCATTTCAACGAAATGACGTTGAACCAATGTGGAACAGACGTTGAATTGATGTCTGTGCCCAGTGGGTAGAGAAGGGGTGAGAGGAAAAGCTTTGTCTCATTTCAGGTTTATATCTGGATCATCTGGGTTCTGAGTCTGACACTCAGTCTGTCCTACAGATGCCTTCCTCGTCAAATACATCACGATAACGTAATATTTACATGATTTATAAGTTATACGTAACATTTGATGTTACATACCCACTTTATTCTACATTAGTGAGGATAGAAATGAAGCCAAGTTTAATAATAACAGCCATTTTGAATATTACTTTTACACTGTTCATTTGCAGAAGTGGTACGCAGAGGCAACTTTTATTAATAGAACTAACAGAATCCCAACATGCCCAATGAGTCTTTGAGGTTAATGCTCAAAGCATTAAAGTCTAGTCAGGAAACCACCTGAATAGTTTCAGTTGATGAATAAAACCGATAAACCAAACAAAATGGCTGCAAAATGAATTCAGTGGACTATTTTCCGCCTCTGTCGTAATGCTCTGAAAATCCCAGAGCTGTTATGTGGTTCACTGTGAGGCATAATTACGAGGGTTTTATACATTCATATTAACCCCTCCTTCTCTTTCTGTGCCGGGAGCGATTGGGGTCTCATCATGATGTCATCAATCGGAGACATAATACCGATGTAGGATCTTAATTTGATCACCCTGTTGTTGCACAGCAGGAAAGGCAAACTTGTAGTATATTTGAGGTTTTAAAAGGCTTCTAAAGTTTGCAATTTCTACAAAAAAATGTCTGATTTGATTTGCCATTCAAAAATGTCCATTAACTATAATCCACACAATAATTCACATTTCCTGTTGTTGCAGGATTATTTCCTGTTGTGAGAAACTGGTCTGTATGAATAGGCCTAGTTGTACACCTTTCGTTGACTCACAAAACATTTGATTGTGTATTTTCAGTCACATGATCACTCTTTAAGTTATTAGATGCGTACCAAAGCATCTTTTAGTCCCAGTTGTGTTAAAAACTCTCAACATTCAAATGCAGCTGTTTTACATCTCACTTTACCATCGGATGCCATAAATCATTCATGAACGACACTCAGGGTACGTGCACTAAATCCCATAGGCACATGTAAGCAGGAAATAGAGAGCACAGTGTGTGGAACAGTACGCTTACGAGATTAGAGAGAGAGAGTGTGTCTGGAACAGTATGCTTACGAGATTAGAGAGAGAGAGTGTGTGGAACAGTATGCTTACGAGATTAGAGAGAGAGAGTGTGTGGAACAGTATGTTTACGAGATTAGAGAGAGAGAGTGTGTGGAACAGTATGTTTACGAGATTAGAGAGAAAGAGAGTGTGGAACAGTATGCTTACGAGATTAGAGAGAGAGAGAGAGAGAGTGTGGAACAGTATGCCTACGAGATTAGAGAGAGAGAGAGTGTGGAACAGTATGCTTACGAGATTAGAGAGAGAGTGTGTGGAACAGTATGTTTACGAGATTAGAGAGAGAGAGAGTGTGGAACAGTATGCTTACGAGATTAGAGAGAGAGAGTGTGTGGAACAGTATGCTTACGAGATTAGAGAGAGAGAGTGTGGAACAGTATGCTTACGAGATTAGAGAGAGAGTGTATGGAACAGTATGTTTACGAGATTAGAGAGAGAGTGTCTGGAACAGTATGTTTATGAGATTAGAGAGAGAGAGAGAGTGTGTGGAACAGTATGCCTACGAGATTAGAGAGAGAGAGTGTGTGGAACAGTATGCTTACGAGATTAGAGAGAGAGAGAGAGTGGAACAGTATGCCTACGAG
>NC_048574.1:73207267-73209767 GCF_013265735.2 Oncorhynchus mykiss
GGTATCGGCCTAATTCTGCTCTGCATGCATTATTTGGTGTTCTTCGTTGTACACAGAGGATATTTTTGCAGAATTTTGCATGAGGAGTCTCAATTTGGTGTTTGTCCCATTTTGTTAATTCTCGGTTGGTGAGTGGACCCCAGACTTCACAACCATAAAGGGCAATGGGTTCTATAACTGATTCAAGTATTTTTCAGCCAGATCCTAATTGGTATGTTGAATTTGATGTTCCTTTTGATGGCATAGAAGGCCCTTCTTGTCATGTCTCTCAGCTCGTTCGCAGCTTTGTGGAAGTTACCTGTGGCGCTGATGTTTAGGGCAATGTATGTATAGTTTTTTGTGTGCTCTAGGGCAACGATGTCTAGATGGAATTTATATTTGTGGTCCTGGCAACTGGACCTTTTTTGGAACACCATTATTTTGGTCTTACTGAGATTTACTGTCAGGGCCCAGGTCTGACAGAATCTGTACAGAAGATCTCGGTGCTGCTGTAGGCCCTCCTTGGTTGGTGACAGAAGCACCAGATCATCAGCAAACAGTAGACATTTGACTTCAGATTCTGGTAAGGTGAGGCCGGGTGCTGCAGACTGCTAGTGGCCTCGCCAATCCCTCGATATGCAGTTATAGTTAATCAAATAATCCAATATAGACATTGAACTGACGTCTGACGTCTGTGCCCAGCGGGATGATGTCTCCTCAACTAGAAAACCAGTTTACAGATAGAAAATGTGCCACAATATGTACACACACTGAGCATCTAAAAGACCGTAAATCCTTGTCAACTCTGAAAATTGAAAACAACAATCGTAGCCCCCCCCCCATCTGAACTGTAATCGTTTCATTCAAACATCATCACATGATGCTGCCGTTGGGACCAACTGTACAGCTCCTTTTTTGGTGCCACTGTACTGCGTCCCTTGTTTTTCACAGTGGACAACAGTGTCATTGTACCACGACTGACACAAACATCAAATAAAACCATTGTCTGAAAGAAAGAAATAAAGAAATAAAGAAAGAAAGAAAGAAAGAAAGAGGGAAAAGAAAGAAAGAAACATGACCGACTTCGCTTCAAATCCCAAAAGTTAAGGAAAACCCTCACTTTGTTGTTTCTGAAGGACAACTTCAGGGGTTTTGTATTAGCTGTGGCAGCGAGGTCCGTCACGAAGCAGAGCAACACAAGAGAGAAAGAAGAGAGGTGGAAGACTTTGAGTCCAGTTTCAGTCCTGCTTTCTCTCTCCAATTGCCCTCAGGAGGATTTTAACTCTGTCCACCAACTGTCATGTTGACAAAACTTGTGAGAGCCGGGCGTTTTAAGATCACCTTTCAGCGCTGATACTATTGGTGAGAACCACTCAAGTGGTTCACATGACAGGCAAACTGACCTGGAGAAAGGGAGAAGAGGAGAGGAGAAAGAGCGAACCTGTTTATCATTCATTACGTTTGAACAGTTAGTCGTTTACTTCAGGAGAGGCATTAATAACAACATGCTCGAAGGAGGAGTCTCGGTCACGCAAACACGAGGTCAATCGACAACGGCTTCGTCAGTTACCTCAGGGCTAAATCAAACAAACCCCACTTCTACATGGGCCATAACATTCCCCAAACTCCTGACTCGGAACATTCTCTCTGGCTATTTTGTTTGTTGTCTCAAACCCAATGAATAACATTATGTCGACTTAAGACTGAGGAGAAATGACTTCTCCAGCCCAGTTGAGGCGTTAGTGAGGGGTGAAGTGTTGGACACACACCATGTCAATTGACCCTGACCTCCCAAATAGAGAGTGAATGGTGGAGAGATAGTCAAAGTGTCACTTGGACAAGCACGCTAACACACTGACTCACTAAGCGCTTCATTGCCTGCATTCTCCACCAGTCGTCAGGAGTTAAATAGAGAGTTCATAGGCTACGGGCCAGGGTCACAGGGGAGGGGACGCCCTTCCTCCAGTGGCCCTGTGTCCTTACTTCCTTTCAGGGTGACAGAGAGGTCGTGACTGAGGGGTCAAAGGTCACGGGTGACTGTAACAACGCCCTATCAGAGAAGGGAGATGGATCCTGAGTGGGTGCTTTGCCAATAGTGTGCACAGAGATGTGGTTCGGGTCGAAGGTCTGTTGAGGGCTCTATTATAGGCTGAGTGGAGCAGGCCTCAGGAGAAGCCAGGGGGTAGAGTTCAGGTGCCTCCCTGACTGAGTGGACCCAGAGCTTGGGAATGTAACTGTCATATTATCCCATAGACTACTAGAACCACCAGAAACAACATCAATTACCCAATGATAAGATAGCACCAAAGATGGTGGATAAATTAAGATATCCCACTCAGGCCGTTTACCATTGAAAAAAATTTGTCACAGTTCCAGTCTGCTGATGGGTTGGCTCTCCCCTATTCACCAATTCATTAGCAGCTGGTCTGCTTAGTTCATTGTATATGAGCCAGAAAAAACGATGGAGTGGGATGTCTCTCTTCCTCTTCCTCTTCTGTCTCTGGACAGAACTACAAACAGT
>NC_048574.1:73214767-73239767 GCF_013265735.2 Oncorhynchus mykiss
ATCCTCTCTTTCTCCCCATCTTCATCCTCTCTGACTTCATCCTCTCTTACTTTCCGTCTTCATCCTCTCCGTCTTTATCCTCTCCGTCTTCATCCTCTCTTCCTCCCCATCTTCACACTCTCTTACTCTCCATCTTCATCCTCTCTGTCTTCTTTCTCTCTGTCTTCATCCTCTCAGTCTTCATCCTCTCATCCTCTCTGTCTTCATCCTCTCCGTCTTCATCCTCTCTGTCTTCATCCTCTCCGTCTTCATCCTCCCCGTCTTCATCCTCTCTTACTCTCCATCTTCATCCTCTCTGTCTTCATCCTCTCTGTCTTCATCCTCTCTTCCTCCCCGTCTTCATCCTCTCTTACTCTCCATCTTCATCCTCTCTGACTTCATCCTCTCTTCCTCCCCGTCTTCATCCTCTCCGTCTTTATCCTCTCCGTCTTCATCCTCTCATCCTCCCCATCTTCACACTCTCTTACTTTCCATCTTCATCCTCTCTGTCTTCATCCTCCCCGTTTTCTTCCTCTCTGTCTTCATCCTCTCATCCTCTCTGTCTTCATCCTCTCCGTCTTCATCCTCTCTGTCTTTATCCTCTCTTCCTCTCTGTCTTCATCCTCTCTTCCTCTCCGTCTTCATCCTATCTTCCTCCCCATCGTCATCCTCTCTTCCTCCCCGTCTTCATCCTCTCTTACTCTCCGTCTTCATCTTCATCCTCCCCGTATTCATCCCATGTTCCTCCCCATCTTCATCTAGTCTTCCTCAGAAGACAGAAAAGGACAGAAAAGAAACAGCCATTGTTGGACACTGCATTATTCTATGAAAGTGGACCGTATGAAGAATCTAACCCAAACTATCACGTCCTGATTAGTCTGTGTCAGCGTGACAATGCTAGCCTGGATGAACCAGACTAAATGCTGCTCTTACCCTTGAAACCAACCAACTATTGTCTTCAGGAAGTAGAGGAGGGAACATCAATGGAACTGTAGTAGAGAGTCACGATTTTTAAGTTCCTCTCCCTTACCGTCGGGCAGACCCACACATCCCAGATACAGGCTGTTCTCTCCCTTACCGTCGGGCAGACCCACACATCCCAGATACAGGCTGTTCTCTCCCTTACCGTCGGGCAGACCCACACATCCCAGATACAAGCTGTTCTCTCCCTTACTGTTGAGCAGACCCACACATCCCAGATACGAGCTGGTCTCTCCCTTACCATCGAGCAGACCCACACATCCCAGATACGAGCTGTTCTCTTCCTTACCGTTGGGCAGACCCACACATCCCAGATACGAGCTGTTCTCTCCCTTACCGTCGAGCAGACCCACACATCCCAGATACGAGCTGTTCTCTTCCTTACCGTTGGGCAGACCCACACATCCCAGATATGAGCTGTTCTCTCCCTTACCGTTGGGCAGACCCACACATCCCAGATACGAGCTGTTCTCTCCCTTACCGTCGAGCAGACCCACACATCCCAGATACAGGCTGTTCTCTCCCTTACCGTCGGGCAGACCCACACATCCCAGATACAAGCTGTTCTCTCCCTTACTGTTGAGCAGACCCACACATCCCAGATACGAGCTGTTCTCTTCCTTACCGTTGGGCAGACCCACACATCCCAGATATGAGCTGTTCTCTCCCTTACCGTTGGGCAGACCCACACATCCCAGATACAAGCTGTTCTCTCCCTTACCGTCGAGCAGACCCACACATCCCAGATACGAGCTGTTCTCTTCCTTACCGTTGGGCAGACCCACACATCCCAGATATGAGCTGTTCTCTCCCTTACCGTTGGGCAGACCCACACATCCCAGATACGAGCTGTTCTCTCCCTTACCGTCGAGCAGACCCACACATCCCAGATACAGGCTGTTCTCTCCCTTACCGTCGGGCAGACCCACACATCCCAGATACAAGCTGTTCTCTCCCTTACTGTTGAGCAGACCCACACATCCCAGATACGAGCTGTTCTCTTCCTTACCGTTGGGCAGACCCACACATCCCAGATATGAGCTGTTCTCTCCCTTACCGTTGGGCAGACCCACACATCCCAGATACAAGCTGTTCTCTCCCTTACCGTCGAGCAGACCCACACATCCCAGATACGAGCTGTTCTCTTCCTTACCGTTGGGCAGACCCACACATCCCAGATATGAGCTGTTCTCTCCCTTACCGTTGGGCAGACCCACACATCCCAGATACGAGCTGTTCTCTCCCTTACCGTCGAGCAGACCCACACATCCCAGATACAGGCTGTTCTCTCCCTCACCTTCAGGCAGACCCACACATCCCAGATACAAGCTGTTCTCTCCCTTACCGTCGAGCAGAGCCACACATCCCAGATATGAGCTGTTCTCTCCCTTACCTTCAGGCAGACCCACACATCCCAGATACGAGCTGTTCTCTCCCTTACCGTCGAGCAGACCCACACATCCCAGATACAAGCTGTTCTCTCCCTTACCGTCGAGCAGACCCACACATCCCAGATACAGGCTGTTCTCTCCCTTACCGTCGGGCAGACCCACACATCCCAGATACAAGCTGTTCTCTCCCTTACCGTCGAGCAGACCCACACATCCCAGATACGAGCTGTTCTCTCCCTTACCGTCGAGCAGACCCACACATCCCAGATACGAGCTGTTCTCTCCCTTACCGTCGGGCAGACCCACACATCCCATCTAGTGCTACCAGACTCTTATTATACTGCTTATACAGTTTATACCCTGTCCCCATCCCCAATACACTTGTAAATATTGGACTATTAATTGTGCCTTCCTGTTTTATACTTATGCTAAAATGTTTAATCTATTCTACTGACCCATTTACTTTATGTTCATATTCTTACTTGTTGTTATTTATTATTGTTGTTGCATTGACGACAAAGAATCTGCAAGTAAGCATTTCGTTGGACGAGGGATACCATGTGACTAACACAACTTGAAACGGAGCATATCAGTTTGGATACCAGGCTTCGACAACATAGGTTTAAGCCTGTTCTGTGTTAGTGGAGCGTTACAGAATGGAAGGAAGGCTCGGGGTGTGAAATCAAATGAGACATTCTCAAGCACTGAGGCGGTGTGAATTCCACTACCGCCAAACTGTGGGCAAATATTTGTGCATACCGCTACGGGTTATCCATGTCGGGCCAACTCAATGGTTCTGTAAGTAACTGTCAGTTGGGGCACTGTCTCTCTGTCTCTCTCTCTGGTCTCTCTCGGGTCTCTCTCTCTGGTCTCTCTCTGGTCTCTCTCGGGTCTCTCTCTCTGGTCTCTCTCTGGTCTCTCTCTGGTCTCTCTCGGGTCTCTCTCTCTGGTCTCTCTCTGGTCTCTCTCGGGTCTCTCTCTCTGGTCTCTCTCTATCTCTCTCTCTCTGTGTCTCAGTGTCTCTTCAATTCAAGGGCTTGATTTGCATGGGAAACCTATGTTAACTTTGCCAAAGCTAGTGAAGTAGATAATAATCAAAAGTGAAATGTCATTTTATGTATACAGTATATACAGTGTTGTAACGATGTGCATATAGTATAATAAATAAACATAAATATGGGTTGTATTTTCAATGCTTGCCCTTTTCTTGTGGCAACAGGTCACAAGTCTTGCTGCTGTGATGGCACACGGTGGTATTTTACTTAGTAGAAATGGGAGTTAATCAAAATTGGGTTTATTTTCTAATTCTTTAAAGGGTCTGTGTAATCTGAGGGCAATATGTGTCTCTAATACTGTCATACTGTCACGCCTGCTCCCACTCTTCCCCCAGGATTGCACACTCCTTCCACCATTATTACACACACCTGCCTTCCCTCGTCACAAGCATCAGCGATTATTGGACTCACCTGAACTCAATCACCTGCTTATTACCTCTCCTATATTTGTCAGTTCCCCAGCTCTGTTCTTCGCTGCTGCATTGATTGTCGTTTGTCATTTTGTATCCGTGTGCTGATGCTGTTTCTGTCTTGCTCTTTGTCTGTTTCTAATTAAATGTCAACTCCTCGTACCTGCTTCTCGTCACATACATTTGGAAGGAGGCTAGGAAGTGCAGCTCAGTTTCCACCTCATTTTGTGGGCAGTGTGCACATAGCCTGTCTTCTCTTGAGAGCCATGTCTGCCTACGGCGGCCTTTCTCAATAGCAAGGCTATGCTCACTGAGTCTATACATAGTCAAAGTTTTCCTTAAATTTGGGTCAGTCCAGTGGTCAGGTACTCTGCCACTGTGTACTCTCTGTTTAGAGCCGAATAGCATTCTAGTTTAGTCTGTTTTTTGTTACTTCTTTCCAATGTGTCAAGTAATTATCTTTTTGTTATCTAATGATTTGGTTGGGTCTAATTGTGTTGCTGTCCTGGGTCTCTGTGGGGTCTGTTTGTGTTTGTGAACAGAGCCCCAGGACCAGCTTGCTTAGGAGACTCTTCTCCATGTTCCACTCTCTGTAGGTGATGGCTTTGTTATGGAAGGTTTGGGAATCGCTTCCTTTTAGGTGGTTGTAGAATTTAAAAGCTCTTGTCTGGATTTTGATAATTAGTGGGTATCGGCCTAATTCTGCTCTGCATGTGTTATTTGATGTTCTACGTTGTACACAGAGGATATTTTTGCAGAATTCTGCATGCAGAGTCTCAATTGGGTGTTTGTCCCATTTTGTTAATTCTTGGATGGTGAGCGGACCCCAGACATCACAACCATGAAGGGAAATGGGTTCTATAAATGATTCAAGTATTTTTTAGCCAGATTCTAATTGGTATGTTGAATTTGATGTTGCTTTTGATGGCTTTCGGAAGTTTAATTACACCTTAGCCAAATACATTTAAACTCAGTTTTTCACAATTCTTGACATTTAATCCTCGTAAAAATTCCCTGTTTTAGGTCAGTTAGGATCACCACTTTATTTAGGAATGTGAAATGTCTGAATAATAGTAGAAAGAATAATTTATTTAAGCTTTTATTTCTTTCATCACATTCCCAGTAGGTGAGAAGTTTACATACACTCAATTAGTATTCGGTAGCGTTGCCTTTAAATTGTTTAACTTGGGTTAAAAGTTTTGGGTAGCCTTCCACAAGCTTCCCACAATAAGTTGGGTGAATTTTGGCCCATTTCTCCTGACAGAGCTGGTGTAACTGAGTCAGGTTTGTAGGCCTCCCTGCTCACACACACGTTTTCAGTTCTGCCCACACATTTTCTATAGGAATGAGGTCAGGGCTTTATGATGGCCACTCCAATACCTTGACTTTGTTGTCCTTAAGCCTTTTTGCCACAACTTTGGAAGTATGCTTGGGGTCATTGTCCATTTGGAAGACCCATTTGAGACCAAGCTTTAACTTCCTGACTGATGTCTTGAGATGTTGCACAATATATGCACATAATTTTCCCCCCTCATGATGCCATCTATTTTGTGAAGTGCACCAGTCCCTCCTTCAGCAAAGCACCCCCACAACATGATGCTGCCACCCCCATGCTTCACAGTTGGGATGGTATTCTTCAGCTTGCAAGCATCCCCCTTTTCCCTCCAAACATAACGATGGTCATTATGGTCATACAGTTCTATTTCTGTTTCATCAGACCAGAAGACATTTCTCCAAAAAGTATGATCTTTGTCCCCATGTGCAGTTGCAAACCGCAGTCTGGCTTTTTTTATGGGGGTTTTGAACCAGTGGCTTCTTCCTTGCTGAGCGGCCATTCAGGTTATGTCGATATGGGACTCGTTTGCCTGTGGATATAGATACTTTTGTACCTGTTTCCTCCAGCATCTTCACAAGGTCCTTTGCTGTTGTTCTGGGATTGATTTGCACTTTTCGCACCAAAGTACATTAATCTCTAGGAGACAGAACTCGTCTTCTTCCTGAGCGGTATGACGCCTGCGTGGTCCCATGGTGTTTATACTTGCGTACTATTGTTTGTACAGATGAACGTGGTACCTTCAGGCATTTGGAAATTGCTCATAAGGATGAACCAGACGTGTGGCGGTCTACAATTTTTTGTGGTCCGGACGACTGGACCTTTTTTGGAACACCATTATTTTTGTCTTACTGAGATTTACTGCCAGGGCCCAGGTCTGGCAGAATCTGTGCAGAATATCTAGGTGTTGCTGTAGGCCCTTCTTGGTTGGGGACAGAAGCACTAGATCATCAGCGAACAGTAGACACTTGACTTTAGATTCTAGTAGGGTGAGGCCGGGTGCTACAGACTGTTCTAGTGCCCTTGCCAATTCGTTGATACATATATTGAGGGGGGGGGGGGGGGGGCTTAATGCAACACCAAAACAACACCATCACGCACGCACACACACACACACACACATAGGAAAACCTTCCTGGATCATTGGAACGAGCATCCTTGTGAGTGCACGGGGGCAGAAACAAGCACCCTTGTGAGTGCACGGGGGCAGAAACAAGCACCCTTGTGAGTGTACAGGGGCAGAAACAAGTGGCCATGCACTAAATGACTGAGAAGGGACTGTTCAATGAGAAATAGTAGTTTAGAAAATAGTTGATAATGTCTCTAAACAGCAGGCCACATTGTTACAACATAATGTATTTTTGTATATATTGATTGCAGTAGAACAGGTAGTGTAACACCAAAACAACATGCACACACAAACACACGCACGCACGCACGCACGCACGCACGCACGCACGCACGCACGCACGCACACACACACACACACACACACACACACACACACACACACACACACACACACACACACACACACACACACACACACACACACACACACACACACACACCTCCCATTCCTCAAACACACCCCTCCCCATATCCTTCATTCCCAAACCCCCTTCCATCAGATGTAAATCTAATTAAAAGCCCCTTAGGCGTGTTAACAACAATCTTCTGCATCGTGTCATTCCAGACCTGTTCATAAAGGCTAACCTCGGCTTTATGAGTCTGGAGTCTAGAACGCGTTTAAAGTTTAGAAGTAGTTCAAGTCTGCCTGAGGGGGAAACCTCACTGTCTGCCACCTTAACCATGAACGTCAGGCCGACACCACCAACTCTTAGCAGTAAGACAGAACATATGTCATGTCCTCAGTCCTCAGCACTGTGGAACCCTTGTGAGTCAACACTTGTTCTTCAAGATGCCGGTTATGGCAACAACTAATTATCCAAAACAGATATAATAACCACAAACTTGGAAAGAAAATGGCTATCCTGGATTCAAACCTATACATTTTTTGAATATTCATAGCACAAAATTGTGTGAATACAACTTGGTTGCCAATTCTAAGTGGGCGTTGTGCTTCTGAGAGGAAACCTCAACGTTTTCCATCTTTCATCTCAAGGGCACTACATAAGAATAGAATTCCATTTGGGACAGCCAGCTGCCAGTTCAGACAGGAACCACTGAGTATGCAAATCACCAATCAAAACCACAGGCTTGGAAAGACAGCGACCGACCTGGAATCAAATTGTATCAATCATTCATCTTTATTTCATTTAATCTTTGTACAGGAAAATGATGCAAATTCAGACTTGCTTGTCTTTCCCAAGTTGTAAGCTAGTTGTGAGTTAGTTAGTTTCTGTCTGTCACTAAAGCTTCCAGAGGTGTTACTCTTCTTTAGAAGTTTTTTACACAACAATGAATGGTTTGTGGTAACTGTGTGTGTGTGTGTGTGTGTGTGTGTGTGTGTGTGTGTGTGTGTGTGTGTGTGTGTGTGTGTGTGTGTGTGTGTGTGTGTGTCCGACCGTGCGCACATGCATGTGTGTTAGCCTCTTAGACCGGAGGGCAGATTGTTTTGTCTTTAGCCTGTTTAATAGTGATACTCAGTCATTACAGGTGTTCTGGCTGGGGTTTGGGTTACAGACGGTCTTTCAACACATCTCCTCAGAGAATCACTGAAGAGCAACACGTCTTGTTTTGATTCACATGTTCTGCAGAAGTTTCCTCGTTTACACTGAAACTGTTTGGAAATTACACACACACACATGCACGCACACGCACGCACACGCACACACGCACGTGCTTGTCCATGTGTGCACGCACACAGTCCCTGTGTGCATGCTGAGTAATTTAAGGTAAGTACGTATAAGTAATTAGTTCAAACTTGACGTGCTTCAGGCTACCAGACACACATCGGCTTCAATTATTAAGGACCACTAGATAATTAGTATTGACACATGACAGGACCACTAGATGATTAGTATTGACACATGACAGGACCATTAGATGATTAGTATTGACACATGACAGGACCACTAGATGATTAGTATTGACACATGACAGGACCACTAGATGATTAGTATTGACACATGACAGGGCCACTAGATGAGTGGTATTGACACATGACAGGACCACTAGACGATTAGTATTGACACATGACAGGACCACTAGATGATTAGTATTGACACATGACAGGACCACTAGATGATTAGTATTGACACATGACAGGACCACTAGATGATTAGTATTGACACATGACAGGACCACTAGATGATTCGTATTGACACATGACAGGACCACTAGATGATTAGTATTGACACATGACAGGACCACTAGATGATTAGTATTGGTACATGACAGGACCACTAGATGATTAGTATTGACACATGACAGGACCACTAGATGATTAGTATTGGTACATGACAGGACCACTAGATGATTAGTATTGACACATGACAGGACCACTAGATGATTAGTATTGACACATGACAGGACCACTAGATGATTAGTATTGACACATGACAGGGCCACTAGATGAGTGGTATTGACACATGACAGGACCACTAGATGATTAGTATTGACACATGACAGGACCACTAGATGATTAGTATTGACACATGACAGGACCACTAGATGATTAGTATTGACACATGACAGGACCACTAGATGATTAGTATTGACACATGACAGGACCACTAGATGATTCGTATTGACACATGACAGGACCACTAGATGATTAGTATTGACACATGACAGGACCACTAGATGATTAGTATTGGTACATGACAGGACCACTAGATGATTAGTATTGACACATGACAGGACCACTAGATGATTAGTATTGGTACATGACAGGACCACTAGATGATTAGTATTGACACATGACAGGACCACTAGATGATTAGTATTGACACATGACAGGACCACTAGATGATTAGTATTGACACATGACAGGGCCACTAGATGAGTGGTATTGACACATGACAGGACCACTAGATGATTAGTATTGACACATGACAGGACCACTAGATGATTAGTATTGACACATGACAGGACCACTAGATGATTAGTATTGACACATGACAGGACCACTAGATGATTAGTATTGACACATGACAGGACCACTAGATGATTAGTATTGACACATGACAGGACCACTAGATGATTCATATTGACACATGACAGGACCACTAGATGATTAGTATTGACACATGACAGGACCACTAGATGATTAGTATTGGTACATGACAGGACCACTAGATGATTAGTATTGACACATGACAGGACCACTAGATGATTAGTATTGGTACATGACAGGACCACTAGATGATTAGTATTGACACATGACAGGACCACTAGATGATTAGTATTGACACATGACAGGACCACTAGATGATTCGTATTGACACATGACAGGACCACTAGATGATTAGTATTGACACATGACAGGACCACTAGATGATTAGTATTGACACATGACAGGACCACTAGATAATTAGTATTGACACATGACAGGACCACTAGATGATTAGTATTGACACATGACAGGACCACTAGATGATTAGTATTGACACATGACAGGACCACTAGATGATTAGTATTGACACATGACAGGACCACTAGATGATTAGTATTGACACATGACAGGACCACTAGATGATTAGTATTGACACATGACAGGACCACTAGATGATTAGTATTGACACATGACAGGACCACTAGATGATTAGTATTGACACATGACAGGACCACTAGACACATGACAGGACCACTAGATGATTAGTATTGACACATGACAGGACCACTAGATGATTAGTATTGACACATGACAGGACCACTAGATGATTAGTATTGACACATGACAGGACCACTAGATGATTAGTATTGACACATGATAGGACCACTAGATGATTAGTATTGACACATGACAGGACCACTAGATGATTCGTATTGACACATGACAGGACCACTAGATGATTAGTATTGACACATGACAGGACCACTAGATGATTAGTATTGGTACATGACAGGACCACTAGATGATTAGTATTGACACATGACAGGACCACTAGATGATTAGTATTGACACATGACAGGACCACTAGATGATTAGTATTGACACATGACAGGACCACTAGATGATTAGTATTGACACATGACAGGACCACTAGATGATTAGTATTGGTACATGACAGGACCACTAGATGATTAGTATTGACACATGACAGGACCACTAGATGATTAGTATTGGTACATGACAGGACCACTAGATGATTAGTATTGACACATGACAGGACCACTAGATGATTAGTATTGACACATGACAGGACCACTAGATGATTAGTATTGACACATAACAGGACCACTAGATGATTAGTATTGGTACATGACAGGACCACTAGATGATTAGTATTGACACATGACAGGACCACTAGATGATTAGTATTGGTACATGACAGGACCACTAGATGATTAGTATTGGTACATGACAGGACCACTAGATGATTAGTATTGACACATGACAGGACCACTAGATGATTAGTATTGACACATGACAGGACCACTAGATGATTAGTATTGACACATGACAGGACCACTAGATAATTAGTATTGACACATGACAGGACCACTAGATGATTAGTATTGACACATGACAGGACCACTAGATGATTAGTATTGACACATGACAGGACCACTAGATGATTAGTATTGACACATGACAGGACCACTAGATGATTAGTATTGACACATGACAGGACCACTAGATGATTAGTATTGACACATGACAGGACCACTAGATGATTAGTATTGACACATGACAGGACCACTAGACACATGACAGGACCACTAGATGATTAGTATTGACACATGACAGGACCACTAGATGATTAGTATTGGTACATGACAGGACCACTAGACGATTAGTATTGACACATGACAGGACCACTAGATGATTAGTATTGACACATGACAGGACCACTAGATGATTAGTATTGACACATGACAGGACCACTAGATGATTAGTATTGACACATGACAGGACCACTGTCATGTATATTTCTGAAATAGGATATTTCTGAAATAGTATTAAACAGTTTGCTGTGCTAAGATGTGTAATTACTCATGATGAATGGATGTAAAAACCGCCAGACAAATTGATGTTCAATAATGTTACAATCCATTCCTATCATCACCAAGGTGTGGGGCGACAGCACTGTGCTCAATAATGACTGGTTACAGCTCTATCTCCAGTGACTGCTAGAGGATTTGAGCACTGTGCTCAACAATGACTGGTTACAGCTCTACCTCCAGTGACTGCTAGAGGAATGAGCACTGTGCTCAATAATGACTGGTTACAGCTCTAGCTCCAGTGACTGCTAGAGGAATGAGCACTGTGCTCAACAATGCTTGCTATGGTGAGTTAAAGATGACAAATCGCCAAATACATTAGAACCCTGTAGCACTCACTTCTGTCATCATTAAGTGCTTTGACAGGATAGTTAAGAATCATATCACCTCCACCTTACCCAACACCCTGAACCAACTGCAATTTGCATACCATCCCAACAGATCCACAGACGATGCAATCACCATTGCACTGCACACTGAAGTACCTATACGTAAGAATGCTGTTCATCAACTACAGCTCAGCTTTCAACAACATAGTGCCCTCCAAGCTCATCACTAAGCTCAAGGCCCTGGGTCTGAACCCCTCCCTGTGCAACTGGGTCCTGGACTTCCTGACTCCCCCAAGTCGTAAAGGTAGGCAACAACACCTTTGCCACGCTGATCCTATTCTTATACGAGGGCCCCACAGAGGTGTGTGTTCAGCCCCCCCCCCCCCCTCCTGTACCGTCTGTTCACCCATGACTGAGTGCCCACGCACATCTTCAACTCAATCATCAAGTTTGCTGATGACACAACAGTGGTAGGCCTGATTACCAACAACAATGACTAGACAGCCTACAGGGAGGAGGTGAGGGCCCTGGTGGAGTGGTGCCAGGAAAATAACCTCTCCCTCAACGTCATCAAAATGAAAGTGCTGATCGTGGACTACATGAGACAGCAGAGAGAGCACGCCCCCATCCACATCGTTGGGATCACAGTGGAGAAGGTCAAAAGCGTCAAGTTCCTGTCCGTGCACATCACTGACAACCTGAAATGGTCCACCCATACAGACAGTGTGGTGAAGAAGGCACAACAGCACCTCTTCAACCTCAGGAGCCTGAAGAAATTTAGCTTGGCCCCTAAAACCCTCACAAACTTCTATAGATGCACCATTGAGAGCATTCTGTCGGGTTGTATCACCGCCTGGTACAACAATTGCACCATCCACAAACGCAGGGCTCTCCAGAGGGTGGTGTGGTCATTCCAATGCATCACCGGGTGGCACACTGCCTGTACTCCAGGACATCTAAAGCACCCGGTGTAACAGGAAGGCCAAGAAGATCATCAAGGACCTCAGCCACCGGAGCTACGACCTGTTCACCCTGCTTTCATCTAGAAGGTGGAGACAGTACAGGTGCTTCAAAGCTGGGACCAAGACCAAGAGACTGAGGCCATCAGACTCTTAAACAGTCAACACTAGCCGGCCTCCGCCCAGTACCCTCCACTGAACCTTAGTCACTGTTCTAGCCAACCTCCGCCCAGTACCCTGCACTGAACCTTAGTCACTGTTCTAGTTGACCTCCACCCAGTACCCTGCACTGAACCTTAGTCACTGTTCTAGCCAACCTCCGCCCAGTACCCTGCACTGAACCTTAGTCACTGTTCTAGCTGATCTCCACCCAGTACCCTGCACTGAACCTTAGTCACTGTTCTAGCTGATCTCCACCCAGTACCCTGCACGGAACCTTAGTCACTGTTCTAGCCAACCTCCGCCCAGTACCCTGCACTGAACCTTAGTCACTGTTCTAGCTGATCTCCACCCAGTACCCTGCACTGAACCTTAGTCACTGTTCTAGCTGATCTCCACCCAGTACCCTGCACTGAACCTTAGTCACTGTTCTAGCTGATCTCCACCCAGTACCCTGCACTGAACCTTAGTCACTGTTCTAGCTGATCTCCACCCAGTACCCTGCACTGAACCTTAGTCACTGTTCTAGCTGACCTCCTCCACTTGAAAAAATTGAGTAAAGAAGTGAAAGGAGCCCTACATTTTTATGTTCACTAGAACAAACATTAATGTGTAAGTAACTTCATTCGTTATAGTTCAGACTACATAACACTATTTAGCATCAAAAAGTTCATAAAACACAAAACAGTTCAGTATTTACAACTTTACAGGATAACAATATGGGTGGTGATGTCACTTCAATATTTGAATTACTGAACACTGGAATACGTTGGGTTGGTTTACTTGAATGGTTCCAGGCAACAGGTTTTCACAAAACAAATTCTGGTACAGTAGCAATGTTGGCTTCTCCATAAAGCATTAAAAGAGACACATAGTATATATCATTATTCTGGTACTGTATCATGTTGGTTTGTACATAGTATATGCAGTATCATTATTATGGTACAGTAGTATGTTGGTTTGTACATACTATGTAGCATGCAAGGTCTGGTCTGATCATGACACTGAAAAACACACTCACTTGCTCACAAATCACAGAAAAACATTTCAGTAGTTAACTTGAGTTGAAAGACTGTAAACAACCACGTGATGAATGTCATTTAGCAGATGCTTTTATCCAAAGCGACTTAGATTCATGCTTGCATATATTTTACGTATGGGTGGTCCCATGAATCAAACCCACTATCCTGACATTGCAAGACCCACACTCTACCAACTGAGCTATGGAGGACCAAGTAGAACCTTCCTTCCAAAATAAAACAACGTTTACAATGTGGATAGGTTTGCCAAGCATTGTTCCATTTAGGCTAGCGCATTGTGGGCCAAAACACTTCCAGATGAAGACAGTAGACAGTTAAATATTGTCTGCTTCCCAAATAGCACCCTATTCCCTATATAGTGCACTACTTTGCAGCAGGCCCCGTAGAGGTGTCATTTGGGATGTATCCATTGTTTGTTTGAGGTTCTGGGAGATGTTCTATGGGACTGGGAACATGAGATATAACAAGGGTCGAAACACGTTGGAAACCCTATAGGGGACAAGGACCAACAACCACAGCAATTAGCTTCTCAACCACAACCAAACAACGACCACAACCAAACAGCGACTACAAACCAACTAAAAGAAAGGAGATAATGGCTAACGGACCGACACAAGGAGAGGCGTCATTAGTGGTAGAGCTGTGGTGGAGGGAGATGAATGTTTTGAAGGTTACATGTTGAGTGGACTGCAGCAGGAAAGAAGTCACGGATGTCCTTGGGAAAGAAACCCTGATGAAGACAGCTTGATGTTGAAACGTTGGTGGGTAAACGGTCAGATCTACTAGAGCTGCTTCTCTTTCCCGTCTGAAGTGCCCTGGGGAATGTTACATGTTGCCTGAGTGGGAGGAACTATCTGGTTGTGTAAAACAAACAAAAGGACTTCTCAACTGAATTATTTTAAATTACTTCCATATAATATGAATCTTAAGACATTTAAAATATATATATATATAAAAAAATGTTTTCAGCATATTTTAAGTAACCGAAAACAACACGTAAGACGGTGAGCAAACACAGTTCCAGAAGCTAATTTGGAACACAGGCCCCTGCTGTGGTGTTATTCTAAGAGCTCCATGTTGTGATGTCACAATGTGACGCCCCTTTGACTTTTTCCTTTGTCGGCCCTGAGGCGTGAAATGTCCCTGCTGGGCCACTGTAGGGTTGTGGCAGGGGCACAATAGGTCCAGGGCATCTGTGTGGGTCGACCAGTCAGCACAGAACAAGGTGAACCAGAACATAAGTGAGTACCTCCCTCAGTTACTCCCTTTCAGAGCAATACAAAAGGGCAGACACACGCACGCACACACACACACACAGTAAGAGCTGAATCTACTAAGAGAGTTTTCCAATGAAACATTCTGAGCCTGTAAGAAACTACAAGAACATTCTCAGTCCTTGGCCGATTACATTACATACACAAATTACATGGCCCCTTTGCAATGGTTTCACATTACTTTTAGAAAAGGGATTGATTAGTGATGGTGTGAATAATTGTCAAAGCCCCAATGGTTGTATAACACCATCAGTTGGTTAGCGTTCTGTTCAACACAACACAACACAACGACATCAGCTGGTTAGCATTCTGTTCAACACAACACAACAACATCAGCTGGTTAGCATTCTGTTCAACACAACACAACAACGTCAGCTGGTTAGCATTCTGTTCAACACAACACAACAACATCAGCTGGTTAGCATTCTGTTCAACACAACACAACACAACGACATCAGCTGGTTAGCAGTCTGTTCAACACAACACAACACAACGACATCAGCTGGTTAGCATTCTGTTCAACACAACACAACGACATCAGCTGGTTAGCATTCTGTTCAACACAACACAACAACATCAGCTGGTTAGCATTCTGTTCAACACAACACAACAACGTCAGCTGGTTAGCATTCTGTTCAACACAACACAACAACATCAGCTGGTTAGCATTCTGTTCAACACAACACAACACAACGACATCAGCTGGTTAGCAGTCTGTTCAACACAACACAACACAACGACATCAGCTGGTTAGCATTCTGTTCAACACAACACAACGACATCAGCTGGTTAGCATTCTGTTCAACACAACACAACAACATCAGCTGGTTAGCATTCTGTTCAACACAACACAACACAACGACATCAGCTGGTTAGCATTCTGTTCAACACAACACAACGACATCAGCTGGTTAGCATTCTGTTCAACACAACACAACAACATCTCCTGGCTAGCATTCTGTTCAACACAACAACATCAGCTGGTTAGCATTCTGTTCAACACAACACAACGACATCAGCTGGTTAGCATTCTGTTCAACACAACACAACGACATCAGCTGGTTAGCATTCTGTTCAACACAACACAACGACATCAGCTGGTTAGCATTCTGTTCAACACAACACAACACCATCAGCTGGTTAGCATTCTGTTCAACACAACACAACAACATCAGCTGGTTAGCATTCTGTTCAACACAACACACTCAGCTGTTTAATATTCTGTTCAACACAACACACTCAGCTGGTTAGCATTCTGTTCAACTCAACACAACAACATCTCCTGGCTAGCATTCTGTTCAACACAACACACTCAGCTGTTTAATATTCTGTTCAACACAACACACTCAGCTGGTTAGCATTCTGTTCAACACAACACAACAACATCAGCTGGTTAGCATTCTGTTCAACACAACACAACGACATCAGCTGGTTAGCATTCTGTTCAACACAACACAACAACATCTCCTGGCTAGCATTCTGTTCAACACAACACAACAACATCAGCTGGTTAGCATTCTGTTCAACACAACACAACGACATCAGCTGGTTAGCATTCTGTTCAACACAACACAACGACATCAGCTGGTTAGCCTTCTGTTCAACACAACACAACGACATCAGCTGGTTAGCATTCTGTTCAACACAACACAACAACATCAGCTGGTTAGCATTCTGTTCAACACAACACAACAACATCAGCTGGTTAGCATTCTGTTCAACACAACAACATCAGCTGGTTAGCATTCTGTTCAACACAACACAACAACATCAGCTGGTTAGCATTCTGTTCAACACAACACAACAACATCAGCTGGTTAGCATTCTGTTCAACACAACACAACAACATCAGCTGGTTAGCATTCTGTTCAACACAACACAACGACATCAGCTGGTTAGCATTCTGTTCAACACAACACAACAACATCAGCTGGTTAGCATTCTGTTCAACACAACACACTCAGCTGTTTAGCATTATGTTCAACACAACACATTCAGCTGGTTAGCATTCTGTTCAACACAACACACTCAGCTGTTTAATATTCTGTTCAACACAACACAACAACATCAGCTGGTTAGCATTCTGTTCAACACAACACAACGACATCAGCTGGTTAGCATTCTGTTCAACACAACACACTCAGCTGTTTAGCATTATGTTCAACACAACACATTCAGCTGGTTAGCATTCTGTTCAACACAACACACTCAGCTGTTTAATATTCTGTTCAACACAACACACTCAGCTGGTTAGCATTCTGTTCAACACAACACAACAACATCAGCTGTTTAACATTCTGTTCAACACAACACACTCAGCCATAGAGAGCAGTCTGCCGTCAGCCATGACGTTACTGGGTCCACAAAAGTTAATTTGCTCACAGGGATACTTAAAAGTAGAGATGACTTGAAAGATTGCTCCAAACAGTGCTTTATTCAACAGATAGTGATATTTACATCGACCCCCCCCCCCCCCCCCCCTTCCCGCTACACACACACACATCCACTTATCCATGTGCCCTGGCCTGTTTCCTATCACCCTTTGACCCCATGCCCCCTGCTCTCTATCTCAGTTCAAAAGGAACTGAGGACATGCCTGTCATTCTAACCTCATCCAGCCTCTGAGGCCTCTCTGGGGAAAGAACCACCGTCATGTGACCCCAACGCTCCACGAATGCGGGTCACGTTCATTTCCCCATGTGACGTTCACCTTCATTTAACGACTAAGTGAAAACTGGGTGATCGTTGATACTTAAACGAAATGGTAAACATGGTCATCATGAGAGAAGTAGTGAATGAGAACTATTTATTGAAATCCAGTAATGTCCTATCATATTGAGACTGAAGGATGGAGGAGCACCAGGAGAAGAGAGACGGTAGTCAGTAGAGCGGAGGGGGAATCACGCTCTCGTCATGAGGTAGCCCTCGTCTGAGACTTAAGCTTAAATGTCGACCACAAATATTTCCTCTTGGTCTCATGGTTGAGACGTTGGTTTAGCGTGTGACAGGACCCTGCTTCAACCCCAATACTTACATCAGGGTCCGTATTCATAAATGCGTCTAAGGGTAGCAGTGCTGATCTGGGACCAGTTTTGCCTTTTAAATCATAATAAAGCCCTCCTACTCTGAGACTATGAATAAGGCCCTGGACTACCAGAGTAGTGACCCTTGCAGAGGTTCTGCGGTCATCCTTCATCCATGTCTCCATAGCCTGAGGCACATGTGTCAAACTCATTCCACAGAGGGCCGAGTGTCTGCAGGTTTTCGCTCCTCCTTTGTACTTGATTGATGAATTAAAGTCACTGATTAGTAAGGAACTCCCCTCACCTGGTTGTCTAGGTCTTAACTGAAAGGAAAAAACAAAAACCTGCAGACACTAGGCCCTCTGTGGAATGAGTTTGACACCCCTGGCCTGAGGAGTCATAGTTACATCAGGGTCCGTATTCATGAGGCGTCTAAGAGCAGGAGTGCTGATCTAAGATCAGTTTTAAAAATAAATAAGATGGGGGGACCTGATCCCTGATCAGCACTCGTACTCTGAGACCCTTGTAGATTCTGCTATTGTCCTTCATTCATATCTCCATAGCCTAAGGAGTCAGTCCTGTCAAAGTGGGGGGTTCTTGGCTCATTAGCACAATGGCCTGACGAAGTGCAGGGCTACCAGAACACTGAACACTGATTCCCATGGCCAGGATGAACTACAGAGGGAAAGACTGCTGCTGTCTGTCAATGAGATAAACTCAATGTGTCACTGGACGTCAAATCCCCTCAAGCAGTGAACATATGGTGTTACCTGTTGAAACATGCTGTATAATTACATTGGGGTCAAGGGTGGGGACAATCAAGGGGATATTAAGTTCCAGTGTTGGGCTGGGGAGGGTATACTCTACAGTAGACAATTGTATACACACACGCACGCACGCACGCACACACACACGCAAGTGTGTCATCTCCAGTAGAGTTGGGTGATTTGGATAAAAATCCATATCTTGATAAATTGCCTGATTTGATGAAAATTAGGATGATAAGTTTATAACATTAATGTGCAGCATTTATTTAATAAAAAAACAATTATTAGAGTATAGGCTACTTATTGTAAATAATTTATATCAGCTAACATTTCTGCAATAAGTGACAATAATTTCAGGTTTTTCGTTACAGCTCCTGACTCCCCATTCCAGATAGAATGTCCCATGTACCAAACTAATTATCATATACCACCCCATGTACCAAACTAATTATTATATACCACCCCATGTGCCAAACTAATTATTATATACCACCCCATGTGCCAAACTAATTATTACATACCACCCCAAGTGTCAAACTAATTATTATATACCACCCCAAGTGTCAAACTAATTATTAAATACCACCCCATGTACCAAACTAATCATTATATACCACCCCAAGTGTCAAACTAATTATTATATACAACCCCAAGTGTCAAACTAATTATTATATACCACCCCAAGTGTCAAACTAATTATTATATACCAACCCATGTACCAAACTAATCATTATATACCACCCCAAGTGTCAAACTAATTATTATATACCAACCCATGTACCAAACTAATTATTATATACCACCCCAAGTGTCAAACTAATTATTATATACCACCCCAAGTGTCAAACTAATTATTATATACCACCCCAAGTGTCAAACTAATTATTATATACCAACCCATGTACCAAACTAATTATTATATACCACCCCAAGTGTCAAACTAATTATTAAATACCACCCCATGTACCAAACTAATGATTATGTACCACCCTATGTACCAAATTAATTATTATATACCACCCCAAGTGTCAAACTAATGATTATATACCACCCCATGTACCAAACAAATTATTATATATCACCCCAAGTGCCCAATCAACTGTTATTATTATTATTATTATGACATATGACAGCTCCCTGTGAGGAGCGAAGAAGACCCTCTACAATGTGGTTACAAATATCCCCTACTCACAGTGGCTCTACCATGTGGTTACACATACCCCCTATTCACAGTGACTCTACCATGTGGTTACACATACCCTCTATTCACAGTGACTCTACCATGGGGTTACACATACCCCCTATTCACAGTGACTCTACCATGTGGTTACACATACCCCCTGTTCACAGTGACTCTACCATGTGGGTACACATACCCCTATTCACAGTGACTCTACCATGTGGTTACACATACCCTCTACTCACAGTGACTCTACCATGTGGTTACACATACCCTCTATTCACAGTGACTCTACCATGTGGTTACACATACCCTCAATTCACAGTGACTCTACCATGTGGTTACACATACCCTCTATTCACAGTGACTCTACCATGTGGGTACACATACCCCCTGTTCACAGTGACTCTACCATGCGGTTACACATACCCTCTATTCACAGTGACACTACCATGTGGGTACACATACCCTCTATTCACAGTGACTCTACCATGTGGTTACACATACCCCCTATTCACAGTGGCTCTACCATGTGGTTACACCTACCCCCTATTCACAGTGACTCTACCATGTGGTTACACATACCCCCTGTTCACAGTGACTCTACCAGGTGGTTACACATACCCTCTATTCACAGTGACACTACCATGTGGTTACACCTACCCCCTATTCACAGTGACTCTACCATGTGGTTACACCTACCCCCTGTTCACAGTGACTCTACCATGTGGTTACACATACCCCCTATTCACAGTGGCTCTACCATGTGGTTACACCTACCCCCTATTCACAGTGACTCTACCATGTGGTTACACATACCCCCTGTTCACAGTGACTCTACCAGGTGGTTACACATACCCCCTATTCACAGTGGCTCTACCATGTGGTTACACCTACCCCCTATTCACAGTGACTCTACCATGTGGTTACACATACCCCCTGTTCACAGTGACTCTACCATGTGGTTACACCTACCCTCTATTCACAGTGACACTACCATGTGGTTACACATACCCTCTATTCACAGTGGCTCTACCATGTGGTTACACCTACCCCCTATTCACAGTGACTCTACCATGTGGTTACACATACCCCCTGTTCACAGTGACTCTACCAGGTGGTTACACATACCCTCTATTCACAGTGACTCTACCATGTGGTTACACATACCCCCTATTCACAGTGACTCTACCATGTGGTTACACATACCCTCTATTCACAGTGACTCTACCATGTGGTTACACATACCCTCTATTCACAGTGACTCTACCATGTGGTTACACATACCCTCTATTCACAGTGACTCTACCATGTGGTTACACATACCCCCTATTCACAGTGACTCTACCATGTGGGTACACATACCCCCTATTCACAGTGACTCTACCATGTGGTTACACATACCCCCTACTCACAGTGACTCTACCATGTGGTTACACATACCCTCTATTCACAGTGACTCTACCATGGGATTACACATACCCTCTATTCACAGTGGCTCTACCATGTGGTTACACATGCCCCCTATTCACAGTGGCTCTACCATGTGGTTACACATACCCTCTATTCACAGTGACTCTACCATGGGGTTACACATACCCTCTATTCACAGTGACTCTACCATGTGGTTACACATACCCCCTATTCACAGTGACACTACCATGTGGTTACACATACCCTCTATTCACAGTGACACTACCATGTGGTTACACATACCCTCTATTCACAGTGACTCTACCATGGGGTTACACATACCCCCTATTCACAGTGACTCTACCATGTGGTTACACATACCCTCTATTCACAGTGACTCTACCATGTGGTTACACATACCCCCTACTCACAGTGACTCTACCATGTGGTTACACATACCCTCTATTCACAGTGATACTACCATGTGGTTACACATACCCCCTACTCACAGTGACTCTACCATGTGGTTACACATACCCTCTATTCACAGTGATACTACCATGTGGTTACACATACCCCCTATTCACAGTGACTCTACCATGTGGTTACACATACCCCCTATTCACAGTGACTCTACCATGTGGTTACACATACCCCCTATTCACAGTGACTCTACCATGTGGTTACACATACCCTCTATTCACAGTGACTCTACCATGTGGTTACACATACCCTCTATTCACAGTGATACTGCCATGTGGTTACACCTACCCCCTACTCACAGTGACTCTACCATGTGGTTACACATACCCTCTATTCACAGTGACTCTACCATGTGGTTACACATACCCCTATTCACAGTGGCTCTACCATGTGGTTACACATACCCCCTATTCACAGTGACTCTACCATGTGGTTACACATACCCTCTATTCACAGTGACTCTACTATGTGGTTACACATACCCCTATTCACAGTGACTCTACTATGTGGTTACACATACCCCCTATTCACAGTGACTCTACCATGTGGTTACACATACCCCCTATTCACAGTGACTCTACTATGTGGTTACACATACCCCTATTCACAGTGACTCTACCATGTGGTTACACATACCCCCTATTCACAGTGATACTACCATGTGGTTACACCTACCCCCTATTCACAGTGACTCTACCATGTGGTTACACATACCCCCTATTCACAGTGACTCTACCATGTGGGTGCACATACCCCCTATTCACAGTGACACTACCATGTGGTTACACATACCCCCTATTCACAGTGACTCTACCATGTGGTTACACATACCCCCTATTCACAGTGACTCTACCATGTGGTTACACATACCCTCTACTCACAGTGACTCTACCATGTGGTTACACATACCCTCTATTCACAGTGATACTACCATGTGGTTACACATACCCTCTATTCACAGTGACACTACCATGTGGACCTGAGTCCTGCTGTACTGGCTCGGATGGCCTATTTCCTTTGCAACACAGTTCCAGCAGCTATGGTGGATTCATAACTGGAACAGTGCGGTACAACTGTGTTAGCTCAGCTCCATAGTGTGTAAAGCCCAATAGAACATGTTTGTACTCAACACACACATAGCTAGTGCACTCCTGTCCCCTGCCCACTAAACTATGGAGGAAGTTCCCATTCATCACCATGTTTTATTAGAAGAGAGAAAATAAATGTGGTGTAGGAAAGCTGTGATTAACACTTGTGATCTACCTTCCTTTTCAACTATTTTCTTTCATCTGGCGGTCCTTTATGAGACCTGACAGTAAACATATTCTGAAATTGTCCCACAGGAACCACCTATCACCTGGCGTGCTGAATTTCAGGGGTCAGGGGTCAAGGGTCAGGGCAAAAGACATTGACCCGGGGTTGTGGAACTTATTGTTTCCAGTGAGAAAAGTGGTGCCCCTGCCATTTGTAATGAGCTTCACCTGAGCTTTACCTGTGAAGATTTAGAAGGTGACACTAGGCTGTAAATATGACTTAATACAGATGTTGTTTCAATTAGCGAAGTCATGCAGGTCTTTGAAACCAGATGGTGGTGGTGCGTTGCAGTGGGAACACATGACACACACACGCGCGGACACACACGCACACACACACACACACACACACACACACACACACACACACACACACACACACACACACACACACACACACTCACACTTGGGCCTATTTTGCAAGCATCCATTTTTTTCCAAGAGGGTTTTTCTCTGCTGCTGTTCTGACATAGACTACGTCCCAAAAGGCACCCTGTACCCAATTTAGTGCACTACTTTTGACCAGGGTGGCAGAGCCCATCTGGCTCTGGTCAAAAGTAGTGCACTACATAGGGAATAGGGTGCCTTTTGGGAAGCAGAGGAGCTATATTATTCAGGGGCTACATGCTAGATTAGCCCGCTAGCTGAGTTCTGATGGATCGACCATGTATATAACAACTCGTAACTAATGAATGAGAGACAGCATCTGACCTGAGTGCAGTCTAGAAATGTAGCCGACGAACTAAATGCCAGGAGTCGTCTCTCTACTCTCATACGCAGATAAAGACAAAATGAAACATAAAATGGTGTTTAAAATTACACCAAATACAGTACCCTAACCTAATACCCTAACCTAATACCCTAACCTAGTACCATAACCTAGTACCCTAACCTAATCCCCTAACCTAGTACCCCAACCTAGCACCCTAACCTAGTACCATAACCTAGTACCATAACCTACTGTAGTACCCTAACCTAGTACCCTAACCTAGTTCCCTAACCTAGTATCATAACCTAGTACCATAACCTTTTGCGTGTAGGGGGCAGTATTTTAGTTTTTGGCTAAAAAATGTACCCATTTGAAACTGCCTATTTCTCAGCCGCATAAACTAGAATATGCATATAATTGTCAGATTAGGATAGAAAACACTCTAAAGTTTCCAAAACGGTCAAAATATTATCTGTGAGTATAACAGAACTGATATTGCAGGAAAATTAGGAAAATCCAATCAGGAAGTGCTTCTTATTTTGAAACCTCTCTGTTCCTATGCATGCCTATCCTCCATTTAAAGGGATATCAACCAGATTCCTTTTTCTATAGCTTCCCTAACGTGTCAACAGTCTTTAGACATAGTCTCAGGATTTTATTTAGAAAAATGAGCGAGAAAGATCACATTGCGTAAGTGGATAGGTGGGGGTTCTCAGAGTGAGTTTTGCGCAACAGAGTAAAGCGGCCATTGTTTCTCCCTGTCCTATTGAAAAACCTGCACTCCCGGTTGATATATTATCTAATATATAGTTTAATATATAGTTATGGTACAGTTTAACCTGTACCATAACCTAGTACCCTAACCTAATACCCTAACCTAGTACCCTAACCTAATACCCTAACCTAGTACCATAACGTAGTACCATAACCTATTACCCTAACCTTGCACCCTAACCTAGTACAATAACATAGTACCCTAACCTAGCACCCTGACTTAGTACCATAACCTAGTACTGTAACCAAATACCCTAACCTAGTACCATAACCTAGTACCCTAACCTATTACCATA